>NC_134952.1:19160286-19462444 GCF_965638725.1 Aptenodytes patagonicus | reverse complement strand
TTTGGGGAATACACACAAAGAGAAGAATAACTGGGATTTCTGACACAAGTCATTATTCATATACAAGAAATAGTAAAGAAGACTAAAAAGTTACCTGTATAAAATTGAACCAGGAGAACTGCCATAATGGAAGTATTTTCTAATGGTGTGTCATGGTAGGCCTTTATAAATCAGAGGAGTTCTGAAGGTGTCTTAAAACGCCCCTTCCTTTTTCTTTAAGCTCAATGGCCAAATCAGTCCTGATATCACAGGGTAGAACCTCATTGGTTTCAGTGGAATTATATGGATTTCCTCCAAAGCTGTTCAAAGTGCCTAACTAAATAATTGCCGTCTGGTATTGTTTCTGCGCTCCACACGTGGCTTCCTAGAATTTCATATCCTATAGCACAATTTACCATAATTTGATCAAATATAGCGCTTTGTAAAAAAGGAATGGGTTTGATACACTGTGGGCTCGTTCTTTCAGATCTGAGCCGATGGCCGCGTTGGTGCTGGTGTTGGCGGTGCTGGCAAGCGATTCCAAAAAGTACCCTTGGGCTTAGGCAGCTCCCCAGCTCCCCGGTCTGCGCTAACCTGACAGAGGTGCTCGTGGAGCGCAGCTGAGATGGGAGCTGCCCTGCGCAAGGGCTCAGTGACGGTCTGTGTCCCGGGCAGCCTGCTGGCTCGGCAGGCAGGGCGCTAACAGGTGATGCGGAAACCACCTGTGTGCAGCCGCAGAGCAGAGCGGGGAGTACGGCCCGGCCCTGCCGGGCTCTTGCTCGGGGCTTTCCCCGCGGCAGCCCCCGCTCCCACCGACGGCTCCGCTCCCAAACCGGCCCGGGGCGCGGGTGCCGGCTGAGCCCCGCGGAGGCGGGCACCCCCGGGGGAGCGGCCCGCAGCCCCGCCGCTGCGGGGGGCAGCCCGGCGGGGCAGGGAGCCGGGGCTGAGCCCCCCCCTCGCCCGGCGGGGAAGGGGTCGGGGTGGCGCCCCTGCCGGCGCTCGCCCGGAGCCCCGCGCCGCGGCCCGCCCCGCGCCGCCGCGGGTGGCGGGGGAGGTGCCGCCGCCGCCGCCGAGGCGGGGCCCCGCTCCGCTCCGCTCCGCCGCGTCGCGCCCGGCCCCGCTCCGCTTCGCTCCGCCGCGACCCCGCTCCGGCTCTCGCGGCCCCGGCGCGGCGGTGCTGCCGCGCTCCCCCGCCGCGTCCCGCCTCGCCGCGGCTCCGGGCGCCTCCCGCCTCCCAGCATGAATGTGAGGAGGGTGGAGAGCATCTCGGCGCAGCTGGAGGAGGCCAGCTCCACAGGCGGTAGGACGCGAGCGGTGTGGGGGCGCGGGGTTTCTCTTAGTTATTTTGGGGTCTCGCCCCCCACCTTTAAGCAGCAAGTCTTGCAACTTGGCGGGGAGGGGGGAGCTGCCTGCTTGCATGAGGTAAATGCATCTGTGCTGTCTTGGGAAAATGTGTGTGCATCTATGGGGACAGTAAGCAAACGCTTAATGCCTGGGATCGCAGGCTAAGAAACGTTCAAGGCTTTGCGAAGCCCGCTGTAAGATGCCTGCTGTGACCTAACTGGTACTTTTGCCTTCACTGAAATTACCTGGGGCTGGGTATGAACCTCCCGGGCGCATCATGCACATCCTCTCTGGTTACTAACTCCCAGGACGTAATTTTGATCGGTCCCACTTACACCTCCTTGCTTTGATCTCCTTTGTACCTTCCTGATGCCCAAGTAGCTACTATTTGATGGAGACCAGCTTCTTCTGGTAAGCCAAAGGCTACCTGGTGCCTTTCTCTTCTCTGTATTGCAATTTGCAGTTGCATATTCACCCAAGAAAGGTCACAAAATAACTTGCATTTTAGGGAGGAGAAAAGCATGCTTTGCTCTCCTCCACGGTGACTGTGACTCCTGGAGTGCTGGAGTTTTCTCCCAGCATGTGTTGGAAACAGTTACGTAGAAATGAAGCTGCTTGGGTGCAATGTGTGTAACATGCTGTTGCTGAGAAAGGTGCCTGGTTCAAGGTAAGATGGTTAAACAGGTGGTGGTTGGAGAGTTAATGAAAAACTTTGCAAAATAGCCGATCAAAAATAAGGGAAAGTTGTTTTCTAAGGAAAGATGGAAAACTATTTCATGTTTCCTGCTGTGTTGCTAGATTTCTCACAAACTGTGTGATGCCAGTGTAGGATAACAGCCTTGCCGTGAAGTTGCTTGAAAGATACAGTGGAGTCCCACCCTTTGATTGATTTCTGATGCTTCAGAATAGTCTTTTTGCTTGCTAGAAGAGGCTCACAGCCACGTGTCCTCTGTTGGATTGTACTTGGTTTTACTCTTTTCTTTATGTCCCAGCTTTTCTCATGTGTTAGGGCTTGTAGCCCTTCAGATAGGATAGTAGATCATTTGCTTTGGGGATAGGGAACTTTTGTAATTGAGTATGCAATTAGTTTTAGGCTATCAGCTCAATTGTTAATCCATCTTTGAATTTCTTTAAAGCTTCAGAAAAAAATGCATACTTAGTCATTATGGTTATCCAACAAGGGACTCAGCCACCAAAGTGATGTTGTGATACTTCTCACTGCTTTTCAGATCCTAGCCCCCCAAGTTATAATTAAGACTTTTCTCTCTACATACCACTGTCAGCCTTACAGCTCTAGTCTGTTAGAGGTCTGAAAGTCAGCCTGTTCTTCCATAACACATACATCATCAGTGACAAACACTGGGCAGGCTCTTAGCTACACCTGTGCGACCACCATGCAGGACTGTTTGGGCTAAACAAAACTAAGGTCATAATTTAGACACGGTGGATTTGCACAGCTGCTATTGAGGAATAATTTGGTTTATGGATCATTACTATAGGTGTTGAAGCATAAAGAGGGTTTGCAGCTTAACATTTCATCTTACAGGTACAGTTAGCAGTAACGGGAAAGTGTCTATACGAAAACTGGGGAAATATGATCTGAATCCAAGTCATACAAATAATATGAAATACCAAGATGATATTTTTACAGAAAAAATGTTTTCAGTTGAACTGTATATTAGGTGTGTGTTCCATTTTGGTTCTCCTGATATGCATGCCTTGTAGCTTTTAGAAATTAATGAGGCCTTTAATTCATTTTAAGCTTGTAATGGTGAGAGGTAGTAAGATATACTTTTGCACTGTTTTGGAATAAAAAGCAAAGTCTAACAGAAATATGAGTTACTGTAGGAAAAACATCTCTCAAAAGTAAGCTCTTACGCCAGAAATGGGAAATGGAAAGATAAAAATGACAAAGCTAAAAGACAATACCTACTTTCTTTTGGAGAATGACATACGTTAGATCACCGCTCAACTTACATCTCATCACTAGCTTGATTTTCGTTTAAGCAAGTGCCTAGCTTCACTGCTCTGGGCTTCCTCCTTATGTGAGAGAGCACACGTATGTTCATCTTCCCCAAATTTTGGCCCTTTTTCATCTAGACTTCCCTTTCCACCCTTCTCTTCTCTAGCTCTCTCCCTCCAGACTCCCAAGCTTTCAACTCACTTTCAGTACCATCAGCATTTCTGAATGTACCTGTCGGTTACTTAATGAGGAAGCATTCAGTAGATTTGTTCTCATTATTTCTCTGCAAATACAAACAATGTTTAAAACGTTACTTATTTTTAAATGGTAATGCCTGCAGTAGAGTTGTTACAGGGATTTGATGGTAGTGCATGGTCAGAAAATGAACAGAAGTGCAACTGTTCCTCTATTTCATTTTTCCAAGTGAAAAGCCTGGGTAATACACTAGCAGCTTAAATTATGAAAATTATTAATGACAAAGGAAACATTTTGTACCTTTTAACAAGTAATGACTCTCTTCATCTGCTCTTCCCCTTACATTTACTGTATTGCAACTTGTAGTGCATCTTTTACATTCAAGGTAATGTCAGTTGGAGCACCGCTGAGAGTTGAAGTAACAAAATATTTCCTCTCCTACATATTGAGCCATTGTAAGGATGAACTGTTTCATCCCTCTGCCCCATGAAACAGTCTTTATCAATGTCTTATCTGTGAGGAAGTTGTATTTGTGCTACTAATAGCCAAAACTCATCTGCTACCGGCTAAAGGCATGAAGGGTCTTGGCAAAACCAGAAGAGCAGAGGGAGATTATCAGAAAAAGTTTGTGTGGGTAAGAATAAGTTTAACCACAAGGTGTCCTGTGAGTTCAATATCTAGGACAAACTTAAGCTGCTGGCAATACTAATATGAATAAGATCCTATCACAGCAACTGGTTGCTTTGCTTTAGGGTATTGTGAATTTAGAATGAGTATTGTGCTGACCAATGTACCCTTCCTTATTCGAACAATAGAAATCTTTTAAAAAAGCCATGGAGTTATTTATGACAAGTTTTGAAGATTTTTCTATGACAAGACAGGGCAGTCGCAAATTCTGCATGTCAGGAAAGAGGCTGTCATTTCTGCATGATGTGCAGAAGAAGGACCAAATAGTACTATTAAAAAGTGTTTATCCAACTTTAAGTTTACTTAGAGTTTGGTATTCTCTGCCATACCTCTGAGAGATCCTTGTGTAACGGTGTTCACTTTTGCTTTTAATGAATGGCTTGCTCTTGTTGCTTGAGGCATTCTTAGATCTTCAAAGGAAAGTGTGCTAGAAGGACAAGAAGCTACATACAGGAAAAGCTGAAAATAGGAATTTAGGAAAAGGGATGGTAAGAAAAATGACAAAAGTGAGGAAAAAAGGCACTGGAAAACAATTGCAGGAAAAAAGATGAGATGGGAGGAGGGGAATGAGGAAGCAGCTTCTTATACACTTTGAGATACAACTGATCTGAAATGAAAGTATGTCCTATTGAGGGATACTGGAATAGGGAGGTATGCATTGGACTAATTCCTTTATGACCCAGATGGGATTCATCTGACACGGTGAAAAGCAGGCGGTGACTCTCCAAGTGACTTCCACCAATACTCGTATCGGCGTGAAAGCTTTGGTTTGTCGAGGAGCTCCATCCATAGGACGTGCTGTCAGTCAAGCATCAGTGTCACTTTTTCTGCTAATGATCTGTTGTCCCTAAACACTCTTCATGTCTTCTTAGATATGAGAGACCTTCTGGCCATTTTATCTTGTGCACCTGTATCCTAGTGAATCTTCTGTCTCTGCCTGAGCCTTCTGTAACACAGATACGTTCTCGTTGTAGGAGCCACAGTCAGCTAGAAATGCTGCTTCCAAATGCCACATGTTTTTGTGAAAGTTGCAAATACACAAGGGAAGGAATAAATTAAATGGACTCATGATCTAACGAAGGAGCTATCTTTATAATGCACGTACAAATAGATACAAATATTTTAAGCATAAAATATGCATCCTGCTCCTGCAGGTTGGAGGAAATAACTGAAGTTTTGAGAGAACTGACTGCGGTGTAAGCCTCTGTGTAAAATTTGGTCTCTGCCTCCATCTCCAATTCCTGTATTCAGTGAGCACGTGAAGCAGTAATTATATGCAAAATTCTAGTATAGAGAGTCATATTTGATATGAATGCTGAAAATACCTTGGCTTCCCACCAATATCAATTTTATAGGTTTTGCACAAAATACAGCTTTCTTTTTCATTATTCTGTGTTTCAAAGTTACTACCAGTGCTCAGAGAGTTCATACAAATAACCAAACATCTGGACAAGATTCAGGTATATTGGGCTTAGAGAACTGACTCTTTCCAGGTGTTTTTAGACTTCATGAAATATACAGAGGCAGATACGGTACCTAGCAGTTAATGTAGCCATAAGAGAGGTAGCTAGCATGTGTCATGGAAAGCTTTTGCAGTGTATCAGATAAGCATTTAGGACTCATGCTTTGGGTTGGAGCTGAATATTTGATCTGTGCAGCATTCAGCTGTAATCTATCCCATCTCAGCCACTCAGTTTGCCATTGTGATTTATTCGGAATCTTTGGCACTTGGCAAAGAAAGTATCTAAAAATACAACAACGCCTGATTGCTTCACTATTTCATAGATATGTGCATTCTTGCCCTGCTGTCCTACTGTCCATCCCCCCACAATTCTGCTTGTCCTCTCTTGCAAGTATCGAAATAGACTGTATTCAAAATCTTGCTTGCCAAACGAATGCTGGCCATTTATTGTCTCCTATTAGCAGAGGCCATTACTCCTATTTGAGATGAGAGAGAAAACATTGGCACAAGGTTGTGGACTGGGCCAGGAGCCAAATCGGTTTTTCAATAGTTGTAGTCAATATGGTCTGAACCAAGTAGGATTCTCTATTAGCACACACTGTAATTAATAGGCTTGGGCCTGTTCTGAGGCGTAACGAGTGCAGATATAAAAACCTTCTTTCTTTGGAGCCCAGCGTGGCGGCACAGCTGGAGATAGTTAATAGTGAGGTTAATGGGCTAGTTTGGACATTATGTCTCCATAATATTCGGCCTGAACTATAATGTGTGGTTGTGTCAAAAGTAAGTGCACAAAAGGTTGACATAGGTGTTAGTTTTTTGGTAGTAGTTGTCCCTTCAGAATCCTGTTTTCTCTGGCAAGGTCTTTGGTTGCTATTGCTTTGGTGGCTAGGCAGTATTTGGCCCAGATTTCCCACTGAGTACACCAGGTGGAATGTGGAAGTGAAAATGTATGGAATGTATATTTTTTGGAGTCTATGGAACTATGGAAAGCATGGAAACCAATTGTTTTGTGATATTCTTAATTATTACTTTGTAATTGTATTACAGGAGTCTTGGGATCATATAGATAATATAGATCATGGTTTGTTTATTTCCTCTTCATTTTCTGTTCTCACACTCTACAGGAGGCATCAGTGCTGTGTCATCACCTTCATGTATACAGCAGCAGAGCAGGTTGGGCCCTAGACTTGCTGCTATGAATTTGGAAGGTCTGTAGACAACAATAAACTGGCAGCAGTTTAAAATATGTGGTTGGGTTGAAAGTATATTGGATCCATTCACCTCTAAGAATAAACCCAAACAGAACAAAAGCTGTAGATCTGAACACGTACTGTGTTTTCTTTCTGGCAGCCTAGTAGAGTCTTAATATGGTATTAAAAGGAGCTTTCTGTCAGAGGTCTGAAAATAAATAGTGTTGCTTTTTTATATTCTTTTTCACCTATAAAACAAATTTCTTTAGAGGTACAGTTTATAGTTGTGATCCCCTGTTGTATGTTTACAATTTATGCTGCAGTGGCACAAACAGTGGCATGAACGTCATAGATGCTTATGTGTCCACTGGAGAAATGAACTACAGGTGGAAGGCATGATCATAGGGAATTTTTAACTATAAATATTTTGCCCTGTTAAGAACAATGATTCACGTTTAAATGTTTGGATTTTATTATAGGAGAAAATATCTTTATTTGTAGGCCAGATATTTTCACCAAATAAAGTGTAAACCCAGAAGCTTCCCTGAGCACAGTGAAATGTCTAGCACTATACAGCACATTATATCAGTGTGCCACAAAATGACTAAGTGGTGACAGCATAGACATGGCTATACAAAATTAAAGGCTTTGAATGTCCTAAGACACAGACTGCAAGGTGGTTGCTCTATTTCACGCAGTCAGTAAGAAAGGGTTTGCTATTTTAATGATAGAAAAAAAAAGACCAATTTTACTGATACATTGTCTTGTTCTCACAATTTTCAGTTACCTTTCCAGCAGAGAGAATTTTTGTGAATATCACTATAGTCATTAGGCTTTAGTATAACGAATCTTTTTCTTATTTTTTAATCAAAGTTTATTTTTGTTAATAATCCAGAAGAAACATTTAGGATTTATTAGAAAGGTAAGCAGTGGCCATAAAACGTGGTGATGGGTCTGATTCTTCACAGTGCAGGTTTTTTTTAAGCCTTGCCCAAAGTGGGAACAACCAGAACAGCACTTCATCACAGTAACTCATTTGACTGTCGTCGCTATTCCTATAAACCCTTTGATACCTATGGGAATAATTGCAATGAATAAGGATTTTTGCCCTAATATTTGTGAAAATCAGGAGAACGCTGAACCTGGAACTGAAACACAGATCAAGTTTACGTGATTCCCTGTAAAGGAAGGAAACCGCTGTGCTGGAAATACTTAGCAGTAATTAAAAGTTTTATAGCTCGGGTGTATCTTGAAATAAAGTCAAATGACCAAAACCTTTTATTGAGTGACTCATCTACATGCTTTGCAGTAAGATGAAAAGCACATCTAAGCATCCCTTCTCCAGTCTCTTAATATCTGCATGATACAATAACTGGGGGGCTTCCCTAATTTGTGCTACCTGGCTAGTGTTGCCAAAGGTGCACTCGCTGTCCGGGCGTTGCAGTGATGTGCTGTCTTCTGGCTATTTTTCCCTGCCATGTGAGGACTGCAGTGGGAAATGCTGAAGCTAGTCATGCTGGTACTTTGCTAGTTGAGGACTTCTTGGGTCAAATCCCTAACATGTTTTTTTGGTAAGAAATTCTGCTTTCTGTACACTCTCACAGAAATGTTTCTGGTAATCTGTACCAATTGATTTCCAAATCCTTGAACAGTTTTATTAAATAGAGGAGAAACAACATGATTCAGATGAAATCATTGAGTCACTGCAGACATGGAGTCTGCAATATTGACAAATATCCCTATTTGCGTATAGAAAGCAATAATATTGGGGGTTTTATTATTTATTTATTTAGTTGCTTGTGCTCCAAAACAGTCTTTAATTACTTAAAAGTTACTGTATATGTTCTGTTCTTTGCTTGTATTAACGTTACGGTTTTTTGCTTTGTGTTTTAATTTAAGGTAACACTTTCTAAACAAAGAAATTACATTGTATTCTACACCACAAGCATTTATCAATAGAGTGTGCTTTAGTCAGTGTTGAAGAACCCATGGAAGAATTTACAAAATTTACGTAATTCTCACTTTTAAAATTAAATATAGTTATTTGACTTGGAATTTTTAATTATATTACAGCATATGTTATAATAAAAACATATGAAAGACAACATCATTGCAAACAAAAGATAAACATAATAAGATGAAAAGGACTATCCTAAAAGGAGGATGTCCTAATTGCATGCAGTAAGTTGGAATGGAGTAAAAATACAGTTTGGTTTCTTTTTTAAATTTTAACATACTTATCTGATGTAATTTGAAAGGATGATCTTCTGAAAGTCACACTCTAAATAACATCTGTCAGATACAAGCATCATTGCAACTGAACGCGGAGATTTGGGATTTTATAGTATGTAGAGATGTCTGTGTACATGCTAAGTACCATAAATTAACAATCTATGATCACATTTTCAAAATAACTGAACCAGTACTACTATAATGCTTTTTTGCATGAATGTTACTGCTCATAGTTTCAAAGAACGCACTAGAAAGCATTAACCTTTTTTTGAGACAGTTTGTTTTGGAGCGTGCCAAAGTGTGTTGTACCAACCACTCCTGGGCGTCTTGCTGCAGCAGGTGCCCCCTCCCCTCAGTCCAGGCGCTGAGATGGGCCAGGGAAAGCCCCTGTGCACACACGCAGTGCTGGGAGGGACGTGCTGTCTATGTGCATGTGGTTTCCCAGTGCAGATGGGTGTTGGGAGAATGAAAAGTAGGCTGTGGGATTGCAGTCCCTGCCTGGGCAGTTAAAAGAAAGGAGAGGAAAAAGATCAAGAAATGCCTTCTTGTGTGTGTGGCTTCAGTGGTATCTGAGCAAGCGGACTCTGGGATCTGCTGTTCTATTACTTTTAGCTGGAGATAAATGAATCCTGTTTATCTTAAACAAAGTAGGAGAAAAATCCTTAAAGGATACTCTTTTGAAGCAACATAAAAGATGTATATCAAGCAGATCCAGCCATAGAATCATGTTTTGCTTCGTTGCGTGCTGGTAACTATGATAGGTGGTTCCTCAGATCACCATTGGTCTTGAGTTTTGACAATGTAGCTGGTTTTAACCAGGTGATACCCAGATGTCCTTAATCATTCGGACTATTGACTTATATTCCACTGCTCAGTAAGTGAATGGTACCCTACATATCTAATGAATCGGTCTTTCTATTCTATGTATCCTTTTCCATGTTGATTTATGGACATTTGAGGTTATTTTGTTTTGTTCTGAGATGCAACATTATAAAAAGTATCACATGTTGTAATGCTGTCTATAGAGAAAGGTAAAGCTAGACTGTTTCTCTGGAGTATTGTGTGCTGGCAGCATCCACCTGCTGGTAACTGAAACAAGTACACAATAAAGTTCATTGTTATTTTTAAAAAGATGCTGTAGTTGAATATATAAACACACTGACTCTTAGGTGCTGTCCTGATTTCTGCACAGCCAGGGTCTGCAGTCTACCAGATCTAAGATGCCTAAGAAAAAACTATGATAAAACTAAGTAGATATACCTACAAGTTGTGAGAGTGTGCAGTATGATTAAGATACAGAGAATTTCACGCTACTGTTTCAGTACCGAGGTCTACTTTATATACTATGTCATTCTTCAGTCTTTGTTTTGGTGATGAGGTGGGGTTTTCCTGTTTTGCTTTTTGGAATATGCCATATTGTGCAATCATCTTCCCAGCCTACTGTCCAGAATTGGGAAAATGAGAGAACTACCTCCGTGGCTAGGACCTATCAACCCACTTCATTGTTTGCTTCAAAGCCATTGCTTTCAGTCTCTCTCTATAGCACTGCGTATTTGTTTCCCTACCTGGGAAACAGGGGAAAGAGGAGGTCAAACAGCAGGATGGGTTTGGTAAATAGGTGATAGGTTTTGCCCTTTCTGCCTTTCATTACGTGGTGATGAAGATCCTCTTTGCAGGAGGAGATTGAAACCTCCAACTCTTTCAAGCAATGGCTCCCCATTTCTGCCTGTACTTGCCACTTGGAAGGCACACGTGAACTCCTCACCTAAATGAGCACTTTCTCACCTTTGTTGCAGCATAATCTTTTACCTCAGAGCAATATTGTTTTGAGGTCATGCACTTCTTTCTAGGTTGGTTGATTGTCAGTCAAAGGAGAGGAGAGTATGTGATGCCTCCAGTGGAACTGGTGGGTCCCTAATGCATGTTTTATAAAACTGAATTCCAGTAGCCTGGAGGAAAAATAGTACATTGAAGTTAAGGTGAGGAGGGAACAGATGTGACTGAGGGTATACAGTGACATAGCTCTTTATGTGGCACACCTGCTGTCAAGTTTCCCCCTAGTACTTTAAATCTTTATTAAACATATGAGCTAGCAGGACTTAAAATTATACAGATTCATACTTGAATACCTTGCTTAATTACTTAGCTTGCAGGGTTGTACAACATTTAGACATTATTTAGACTCGTAAAAATCTTTGCTGCAGTTGCACCTTTTGTTTGCGTTCAGTTAATTTTCCAATACTAAAATAGAATAAAGCCATTCTATATTTCAGTATAAACTTAAAAAGATCACTTCTTATTTCTAAAGTCTTTGAGTCATCCCAGACTTCTTGAGAATCGGTAACTTTTTTCCTTCCTGAAGATATGGGGGGTGTTCAGCTAAAACCCCATGTTGTATTAAAAAAAAAAAAAACCCTCATAATTTAACTGTGTTTTACTTTACCAGGGTTCAAAAACAACTGCCTATACTTAGAAATGCAAAAGCAAGAACATTTTGACCTGTTCAGAATGGAATGTAAAGCTATTTGAAAGGTGCCAGTAAATTTCTAACATCTTATTAAGCAGTGTTTTGTCAACAGTCACTTTAATCAACAGCACTTTAAATTACTACTAGACTGGCAGTCTGTTAGGACATTTTCAATAGAAGAATTCAGAAGAAAGTAGGCTTTTTTTGTGTGTGTTTTTCCTTTCAAGAACCCAAAACATTAATGGTGTGTTTTCACGTATGCTGCATCACAAAGAATACGTACAGAAATGCTGTCAGTTAGGAGACTAATTCCTCACTGAAGACACAAGAAAAAGTTGATGGTATTATCAAACTGCTATTTGGTAAGTGGCAACTTACAGTGCTGATCGTGTAGATGGTATATTGTCCATTTTGCAGGTGCAGTGTTAGAAGAAATGTGTATTCAATAGTAAACATACAGTTAATTAGATAAACTGATACAGGTTTCTTGTTGCAGTAACACTAAAACGATGGTTTGTGTTCCAAGAAGAGTGCATATTGATTAAATGCACCTTGCACTGAAGCAATTAATATAGATCTTCTTGATCCATCAGTGCCTGTTTCATTGTGATTAGAAGGCCTGATCTTACAACAGTTGCAATACAGTGTAGCGTTTACAACTGAGACTCATCCTGTTATACTTCAGAAATATACTTGGTCATACATATTTGAACAGTTGACTTCAGTCCTTCAGATTCTGAAATGTCTTAAAAAGAGGGGAAGAAATAAAGCTTTTCTCTCTTCCTGCATAGTCCGTAATTTCATAAACCAAAAATAAAGGCTGTGGGTTTAGAGGATACCCAACTACAGTGGCAATGCACCTTGTAATGCTAATGTAATCTTGTAATGCTAATATAATGTGAAAGAATATGAGAAACAAAAAGGGGTATCAAAAGAGAGTCTGTTTCCGTACTTAGAATACTGGAGAGTATTTCCAATTCAAACCACCAAAACTGCAACTTTTCCTTTTTAAGAGTCAGTTAATCATTTGCTTTCTGGGAAACAAAACTTCTTCAAGGAATGCTGAGATTTTTGTGTAATATCATGATTTGAGAAACTTGTATTTTAAGAAAAAAACCCAAGACTACTGACAAAGTTGTAGGTTTTCTGTCTGAGGATAAAGTAAATAGGCATATACTCAGTCAGTTTTCTAGGTTTATATTTGCCTCTGAATGCTAGGCAGACAGTGACTAACCAGGCTGATTACATACAGCTGTATGTTATCCATACAGTCTACTCAGGGCAGAAGGCTGATGAAAAAGCCAGCTCAAAATTTTTTACATTGGATTTCATTTGCACTTTCAGATAAAAGGAATAAAAAACATGGAATCACAGAGAAATAGTTTGGAAGAGAAGTTGAGAAGTCTTATTATTTATCCTGATGGCCCAAGGCAGGATCAAATATTTATATGGTAGTTCAGACAGCTTTTTGTCTAATGTACTTAAAATCTACCAGTACTGGGTGCTTTGTAACATCACTAGGTAATCTACTCCAGAATTTATCTTTCCTGCTACAAACTTTTTCCTAGTTCTTAAGTAAATCTTCTTACATTTAAAGCCTGGTACACAAAATGGATGAAATGCATAGCCAAGATTTTACAGTACTGAATAGGACAAAAACTTTATTTGGTATATCTTACAGACTTTTTGTCTTGTTTGTACTTTCAAGTATGAACTGCTGCCCCTTTCGCAGCAGCCTTCCACCTGTCTTCAGCCTGTGATTTAACATGTTCAGCAGTGTCAGACTTCCCAGATACACAGGTGTTAACCTAAATAGTTTTTCTCCATTCTGTTTCTACAAGATAGATTATTTCTCTGGAACTCTACTTGATGTCTTCTACTTTACAAATAATAACTAGTCTTTGAGTGTTGCTTTTTATCTTCTAACTTCCAAACCTGTTGGAAGCTTACTGACTACAGTGCTTGAAATTGGAAAAAATAAAAGTAGGGTACAGATTTCAACTTAGCTCTAGGAGTTTCTGCCTCGCACAAAGGAGAGATTCCAGCTTGCCCCTGTTGATGGTAATTCTTCTCATCCTACAAGAGCTCTGCAGGAGTTATTGCTTCCGGGGAGATGAGATCAGCAGGTCCCAGTTCTTGTTGGGTCTGAGGAGCAATCACTGTAGAGTAAATTACATCCTTGCAGTGCAGCAAATCTTTTACCTTTGTATGAAGCAGCTCTCAAGAATTTGGGATGGGGTAGGAGTCATTGTCTTACAAGAAATAACAACCATCAACTTTACCTCATTTCTATGGGAAGCTTGATGAACGACTGCAGGGATTCTCAAGGGCCTCCAAAACTTGTCTCTTTTATGATCTGAAAAGATATTCCAAAAAAATAAAATAGATAAGTACAGCTTCAACTTGCACAGCTTTCCAGCTATTGGATTTGGATCTTCAGAAAGGAAACTTTGTCAGTGACCTTTTTATGAACTGTATCGTTTCTAAGGACATTTTAGCTCTGGAACATTTGATATGTGGCATGAACATCTTAGTTCTCTCTTCCATAAATAAAAACTGAAGACAGTTACTTTAAACAATTTTTTAACATGAAAAGTCAATGTCACAGGCAATAGCAAAGCTTTTGAAGTTTCAAACACTTCTTATTCAGATTATTTTTATCAGTGCTGTACCATCTCACACTTGAAAAGGTGTGCCTCCGCATTATATGAATGTCTTTATCAAATGTTATTTTAATGATAAAATAGGGTGTGCTCATTCCTCTCTCATTTTTCAAGACTGATGTATCTAGGAGGCTTTAATCAAGAAAGATGTCATATATTTTAACTTCTGTACCAGCTTAAGCCTTTCTAGTTATAATTTTTGGTGTAGGTACTCCAAAAGTATTTAACTTTTGTCCAGTGCCTGATTAAAACCACCATTAGAATGGCACTTGCATACAAATGACCATAGAGGATTTATTATCTATCTTTTCCAAATTCATTTTCATAGTTTGATAGTTTAGGGATGTGGTTCTCTAAGCTTGTAGTTCCAGGAGAGTTCTGTAATAGCTCGTCTGTGGATGTTAATAAATTAAACTGTGTGTTTGAATTCAGTTGTGAGATGCGATAAAGCTATTTTAATGAGCCCAGGCAGAGGCTTTTATCAGGCAGTCCTCTAGAGGCACAGAGCTGGCGCTCTGACTTTATACTATTCAACATTCCTTCTGTTAGCCTTGCTGGGAAAATGTTACACTTCATTTTTATATGTATATATAACATGATCTTCTTTTCTGTATACTTTGGCAACTTCACAGTGTTTTGATCGACAATTACTTTGTTAACATTCATCACAACTAATGTATTTTGTACACAGTGTATCTTTGCCTTCACAGCATTTATTCTCCTTTGAATTTTATTTTAATGTTCTACAAGTGTATCAGCCTAGCATTGCCTTTTTCCTTCTGAACAACATTGTCGGACACTTGACTTTAGCTGGAAATAAAGTGCGCAATTAATTCTATTTGTTGTGCCTGTTCCTGTATAACTTTTTATTAGTCTAGCCATTAGTCTCTTTTTAAGCTATTAAGCCAGTAATCATGTACCTTTGATAGTGCTATGAGGAGAACTGCATTGTTCTTGGATGATAGGTTCACAATTCTTTTTAATCAGAATTCTCACCATCTTAAAATAAAATTACTGGACACTTTCTGAAGTCTTGAAGAATAATTCGTAAGTGATAGAGAAATGAAATTGAGAAGTCTTAGTAGGAAGATCATAAGTTTCTCAGTCTAGGCATTTGGGCTATGCCTAAATTTGGGAAATAGTAGCTCAGACTTGCAGTGTGGAATGGGGTTATTGAGTAATAATGAATAAGAATTTTTATGGGTTTTCTTCAGACTAGCTCTAGTCTAGTCCCACTGACTGAATGCCTGCTAGTAGTTGGAGTGCATTAAGTGAGCTTCTGGAGCACATCTTCCCACTTAGTTTCATCTAAAAGAATCCAATTTGTGCCTTCCAAGTGCATTCCGTGATGTGAACCAAAACATGGTAACCGGGGACTATTAGGTGACTTCTGAAAGTACATTCCTGGTCTGAATGGAAATGCTAATATGTACATGTGTCAGACAGCACTGTGGGAGCTTTCCCATTCCCCAGGGGCCCAGAAATCGGGTGAGTTTGTTGAATTACAGTTTTATCTCTTTTGCAGAATTCAGATCTGATCCTTCCTAGCTCAGGGAATTTATGGAGAAATGCTTAGGGACCGTCCTAATATTTTAGGGATGTTTGTTAAAGATTAGGCCTATGTATTTTAGGATATTAATATCACCAAAACTGTGTCTTGTTAGGGCCAAATTCTCTGTCAGAGATTTTCCTAACATCTAATCACCATCACCAAGCATCAGCATCACTGAGCAGAAGCTGTTCCTCACTATTTGATAGCTGCTATCACTTGCCTGATTGAAAATTTGCAATTAATTCTCATTGTGTGTATTCAGGCTGCTCGTTTAGTTGTGACTGTGGAACGGCACATGTGCAGAACGTAGTACAGAACTCCCATTAGCTAAATGCCTTCTTGAATAGGATAATGTATAGCTGTGTCAAAAATAAATATCACAGGTTTTAAAAGTAGAATACATGTGTGCTAGAATTTCAGTGCTGGACTTAGTAAATATACCATCTTAGACTGGCTGTATTGCAGACAGCATTCTGCAGCATGATGCAGACACACCCTGGTAACTTTTTGTAATTTCTGTGTTTCAGGATGCAATTACTTGTCCAGAGAGGATGTAAAAAGTCAGTAAAAACCCAGGGAGAAAATTAAGTCAATAGCACTGCAAAGAGTATAAATCTGTGTGAAGGTTGGCTAATTTTATAAATTACACTAGTTTGTTATGGCACTAGAACTGGAATTTTTAAAATACTGTGCCAAAGCACAGCTCGCTGAATATTTCAAGAATGTTTGCAAGTGCACTTAGAGTTTGATCATAGCAATTGGGTAGGGTTTTCCTTGCACACCATGACTATGAAGTCTAATATTACCTCTGCTTGCTATAGAAATGGCCGCAAAGCCAAATTAACTTAATTTCGTCTTTGTCATACTTTCAAGCTCAAAAACTACACCTTGCAATGTCTTTCTATCTTGAATCAAATTTATGTTCAGAGTGATTATACTTCTTTTAAACATTGCTAAATTGCTTCTAAATCCAATTACTTCAGAGATGATGCAGCTACCAGATTTATTCTTAACTCATGTAAGTGCCAGCTCAGCCTACTATGAAAAATGTTTCAAAATCTTGAATACATGAAGACTTCATTCCTTGTCTCCCATATTCAGTTAACTGAAGAAAAACCACACAAGTTTGTTTTTCCCAGAATTGTATAAGCGGAAAGATCTTCCATGATGGAAGCTAAAAATGGAAATTATTAATGGCAATTTCTTGAAGCTTGAAAGTGACTGAAAGTTTCTATACTTGAGGCCACACCCGGAGGGAGTACTGTGTCCAGTTCTGGGCTCCCTAGTACAATGGAAACATGGACATGCTGGAGAGAGTCCAGCGAAGGTCCACGAAAATGATGAACGGACTGGAGCATCTCTCCTATGAGGAAAGGCTGAGAGAGCTGGGACTGTTTGGCCTGAAGACGAGAAGGCTCAGGGGGGGATCTCATCAATGTAGATCAGTACCTGAAGGGAGAGTCCTCAGAGGACAGAGCCAGGCTCTTTTCGGTGGTGCCCAGTGACAGGACCAGAGGCAATGGGTACAAACTGAAACACAGGAGGTTCTTTCTGAACATCAGGAAACACTTTTTTAGTATGAGGGTGACCGAGCACTGGCACAGGTTGCTCAGGGAGGTTGTGCAATCTCCCTCCTTGGAGATATTCAGAAGCCACCTTGACATGGTCCTGGGCAACCTGCTCTAGGTGGCTCTGACTGACAAGGGGGGTTGGACTAGATGACCTCTGGAGGTCCCTCCCACCTTAGCCATTCTGTGACGCTGTGACTGAAATGGACAACATTTTTTTTTAAAGTGCCGTTATAGTGCATTAATTGTAATTAAATTTCTAGGGATACTTGTGGTTTTGTGGCCCCAGAAATATTGCATTTTTCATCTCTGTTTACATTTCTATCCATAGTTTTGTATTTAAAAGTTATTCCAGGGATGGTCCTCACTGAGAAAAGTAAACTGGATGAATAATTTTAATCAAATGGCAGGGAAGACTGTAGTTACATTAAATCAGGAGAGTGGTTTTGCAGTGTAAGATGCACTATGTAACTAATAGTTCATGGATTGGAAATGAATGGTTTTAGGTGTTCAGTGTTAAGTAATTCAGTTCTCAATTACAGCAATGCATAGACACACCAAAAAGAACAGGTTTTTTTACTATGTACTCAAAGATGTAGGCACTCAAGCATTACATATTATTGCCATGATCTACCTGAAACTAAATTTTGAGAATAAACTCTTGTGTCAGTATAATTTCCTTATCTGTTAGGACTCTTGTTAGTTTTGTACGTAGAACCCTTGTAGAATGGGATCTGTCCTTTTTGCCATTTTAGAGCTCTTGATCTGTCTGTTCAACCTTGTTGGTCTTCTGTTTTTGTGAAGAGCCTTCAGTGGCCTAGGTGAGCATCAATAGCTGGAGATTTGAGCCACAGAGTGGAAATGTTGGATCTGTATGCATATGCATGTATATAGCATGCAAGAAAATTAAATTATTTTTGTTTCCTGTTTCACTGCGTCTGTGTGTATGGTACTTACTTGATTGTGTTGTACATCTATAGTATCTCTAAATGAACTGAGTAGGTCAGGTGGGGTAAAATAAACATATCTGTTCATACTGGGTTTTGCAGAAGTTTTCAAAACCTAAGACTGGTATACGTACTAAGCCGTCGTCTTTTCCCAGGGAAATCGTAAACCAAATTAGGGGTTCTGGAGCGCTCTCACATTTTTCACTTTGATTAAGTGATTTTGAAAGTTCCTTACCGTGTTATAGCCCGCAGCAGCATCATCATCATCTAGATATTACATAATGACCCACTTAAGAAATGCAGTCAGAACAGATGCTATAAGATTGTGTATTAACTTGCATAGAGAAGATGTCTCCAGTCAAGTCAAAGAATTTTGCAGTTACTAGTTGAACATAGGGAGCTGCACAGCTGAGCTCAGGTCAATATTAGTCTATATTTAAAGAAAAATATTTGGTGATTGTATCATAATATAAGCCAGAACTACTACTTTAGATTTCATAGAATCATAGAATCATTAAGGTTGGAAAAGACCTCTAAGATCATCGAGTCCAACCGTCAACCCAACACCACCATGCCCACTAAACCATGTCCCTAAGCGCCTCATCTACACATCTTTTAAATACCTCCAGGGATGGGGACTCAACCACTTCCCTGGGCAGCCTGTTCCAATGTTTCACCACTCTTTCAGTAAAGACATTTTTCCTCATGTCCAATCTAAACCTCCCCTGGCACAACTTGAGGCCATTTCCTCTCGTCCTATCGCTAGTTACTTGGGAGAAGAGACCGACACCCACTGTGCTACAACCTCCTTTCAGGTAGTTGCAGAGAGCCATAAGGTCTCCCCTCAGCCTCCTTTTCTCCAGGCTAAACAGCCCCAGTTCCCTCAGCCGCTCCTCATAAGACGTGTTCTCCAGACCCCTCACCAGCCTCGTTGCCCTTCTCTGGACACGCTCCAGCACCTCAACGTCCTTCTTGTAGTGAGGGGCCCAAAACTGAACATAGTATTCGAGGTGCGGCCTCACCAGTGCCGAGTACAGGGGCACGATCACTTCCCTACTCCTGCTGGCCACGCTATTTCTGATACAGGCCAGGATGCCATTGGCCTTCTTGGCCGCCTGGGCACACTGCCGGCTCATGTTCAGCCGGCTGTCGACCAACACCCCCAGGTCCTTTTCCGCCAGGCAGCTTTCCAGCCACTCTTCCCCAAGCCTGTAGTGTTGCATGGGGTTGTTGTGGCCCAAGTGCAGGACCCGGCACTTGGCCTTGTTGAATCTCATACAGTTGGCCTCGGCCCATCGATCCAGCCTGTCCAGGTCCCTCTGCAGAGCCTTCCTACCCTCGAGCAGATCAACACTCCTGCCCAACTTGGTGTCGTCTGCAAACTTACTGAGGGTGCACTCGATCCCCTCATCCAGATCATTGATAAAGATATTGAACAAGACTGGCCCCAAAACTGAGCCCTGGGGAACACCGCTCGTGACCGGCCGCCAACTGGATGTAACTCCATTCACCACAACTCTGGGCCCGGCCATCCAGCCAGTTTTTGACCCAGCGCAGAGTACACCTGTCTAAGCCGTGAGCCGCCAGCTTCTCTAGGAGAATGCTGTGGGAGACGGTGTCAAAGGCCTTGCTGAAGTCCAGGTAGACCACATCCACAGCCTTTCCCTCATCCACTAGGTGGGTCACCTGGTCATAGAAGGAGATCAGGTTGGTCAAGCAGGACCTGCCTCTCATGAATCCGTGCTGGCTAGGCCTGATCCCCTGGTTGTCCCGCTCATGCCTGGTGAGCGCCCTCAAGATGAACCGCTCCATAATCTTTCGTGGCACCGAGGTCAGGCTGACAGGCCTGTAGTTCTCCGGATCCTCCTTCCAGCCCTTCTTGTAGATGGGCGACACACTGGCAAGCCTCCAGTCGTCCAGGACCTCCCCCATTAACCAGGACTGCTGATAAATGATAAATTTATAGTAGTACATGTAGTAATATACATATACATACAGTAGTACATCAGTAGTACTGATAAATTTATAGTAGTACATTTTTCTCTTCATCTTTATTTGAAAATACAGGAAATTTTCACCTAACCTGAAGTTTGTCTTTTCTAGGGCCTTATTTCATGCTAGGTGGGGTACTGATACCATGATTATGGTTTTGTTCCTTTTTATTTTTTTATGGTGATGAAAAAAGGAACCTTCAGTTCTTAAATTTTCTTACTAAAAACTATTGTGTTAATAAAAAACACATTAAAAATGTTTGATGCAAGAGCATGAGCTGAAACGTTTGTACTTTTCAGAACTCTTCTTGTAAACAAAACCAGTATTGCATAGAGACTTGTTCATTCTTAAAACATAGTATCAACTTAACCTTGTTTGCAAGCATTTGTTACGCAGCTAAAAATTAGGGAAAAAAGCCCCAACCCATAAAAAACCTAACCTCTTAAATCTTTCCAAAGAGTTTAAATTTCAAATTTTGATTATCAGGTTATATTTTGTGTTGAAAGCACACATAAGAAAATTATCCATTAGATTTTACAAACTCATGGGAGTTTAAAAAGAGTTTAGTACTCTGAGATGGTCCTGATGGGCACATTAGCTCTCTAACAGTTTTGAAGGCAAGACAGACTTTAATAAATGTCTTCAGCCCTGCAGGCCCTATATTAAAGACTTCAGTGGGACATTTGGTCAAAGTATCTTTCCATGCTAAAAAACGTTCTGTTAGAACTTGTCAATACTATACCAGTTATTTTAGTAGAGAGGAGATATACATTCAGTCACTTCAATTAGCAGTTTGCTTATTAAAAAAATTCATGTTTTTCAAAGTTCAAATAAGAACAAGATCCTTAATTTTCAAAAATGAAAATTAGGATTTCCATATAATAAAAGATGGCTACAGCTGTGCCTCAAATAAACCAAATATTATAAAAATTAAAACCACAAAAGGAGATTCAGGAAATACTGCAACTACTATGCTAAGCTTTTTAGTACATGACACCTACTTATACTAGATCTGCTAATTGGATAGTACTTTTTTGGCTAAAAAAGATAAACTAAATTGACCACCATAAGTATCCATTCATTTTTTGTAGATATGAACTATGCTCAGAAAGCTTCAACCTTTTCACTGATTTCTTATTTAGATTGTAAGAACCGTGTAACTATATTATGAACGTTCATACCCTTCCACACTAGTAAAGGAAATTGGCATTTACTGGCCAAATCTCCCATGGACAACAGACTATCAGAAAAATAGCTTCTCCCCAAGCTGACAAGCCCCAGCTTTTTGGAACTTGCTGTATTTGCAACAGAAACCTCTGTGGTGCTGCTTGGTGAAGTCCCAAGGAGTGTATGGCCAGGGATGGAGGAAGTGCTGTTAGGATTTTGCAGGGAGTAATACAATTGCCTGGGACAGGTGTCATATTCAAACTCATGAAGTCATAACCACAAAGAACAGTGTACATGGAATTACAGAGACCCAAGCTGAATATAATTATTTGTTTCTGGAAAACCCTACCGACTGACACATCTCAAAATGGAGATGTGGATCTTTGGAACTCCTTTGCTATTAACACCTTTATTCGAAGATGTAGAGTCATCCACAGAAGAGATAAGTTGTAAAATCTGACTGAATTTATGCTTGAAAATAATCGGGAATTAAAGGTATTTTTGATCAGGAGAGATCCTGCACCCTTGCTCGGCTCCTTCAAGCTCCAAGACGTGATCATCACTACTGAAGATGGAAGTCCTTTCTCTAGACTGCAAGAAAAAGAACATTCAGAAAAGTCTGGTTATATTAGTTTGCTACCTTTTAGCAAATTAATGTAGAGCCCATTCAAGACCATGGTTTCTGCATTAATTAAATAAGATGACTGTTAGTACTAGCTTGGGGCAATCTGGGGATACATGAAACCTTAATTAAAGCTAGTGATAAGTGTTGTATGTGGGCATCACCTTTAGGAACTAAAACCACTTAAATGCAGTTATAAAGCTCTGGAAGTAGTGAACTGGCAGTGATTTTGAGCAGAGAACTATTGAAGTAAATTATTCTCTTTATATTGTTTCTTCTGTCTTGCAACCAAGTTTAGCTTTTCAGGTTGAGACATAGTTTGTACTGAAAGTTGATAGCATACTTTTTTCTTTTTTTTTTTTTTTAATGTCTTATTTATTAACATTGAAGTTTTTTGCTAATGAGCCAGTAATTACTTTAATGTGGATGATAACAGGCTTGGATACTATCCTGTGATTAATTTGCAGTTCAGCTAGGAAAGGATTCTGATAACTAATAATAGTGGAAGCACTTATATTTTAAATTGTTTTTACTGAAGAGCCACTTCTTGTGGTTTTATGTGATTATTTTATAATAGCTCTTCTATCTTTTGAGTGCTATAAACACTTGCTTAAAGCACATTTGATATTTTAAACTTTTGAAACAAGGGATAATTTTCATGTCTTTTCTTTCCCTTTCTGTACACTTAAATATGTCTGATATGAAGACACATTGCATCAGGCCTTACTAGATCTGTATTTAAAAGGGAAAATAGAGAAAAAAAATAATTGAATGGTAGGGAAGAAAAAGAGGCAGAGAGCCTGTCTAGCTTCCTGTCTTTGCCACTGCTTTTTGATCGTAAGTACTTTCTTACATGGTTACAGTGACCAGATATCTATGTGACTTAGTCTTTAAAATGTTGATCTAGAAGTTTATTTGTGCTGTACACGTAACTCCCTTTAAAAAGCAAGGAGAAACCAAGCGGAAAGAGTATAGGTCTGATGCTGTACAGTCTATGTGTAATGGGGTGTTTAAACCAGGTTGCCAGTTACCTGGCTGCCTGGTTCATCCTTCTGCTCAATTAGTGTAAGATCTTTCTTTCTATAGGCTAGCAAAGTTTTGAGCACCATGTAAGTAATAAACGCTGCTGTGCAGCATGTTAGATGGAATAACCCAGATGCTTTGCTGTTCTTTTCAAATTATAATTCAACCTTCAACAAAACCAATCCAATATTAATGGTAGGTCCTCCCCTTACAAATTCTCTATTCGTAGAGCTCTTATGGAGTCCTATAAGAGTTCTGCACCCTTGAGGACTTGCAAACTTAGACTTACTAAAGCTGGATGCAGTTCAGCAACCTCTAATGGGATAACTTAGGTAAGGTTGACTCACTTTCAATGGCATTATGGCGCTTAACCTCCCTTGATGATTAATTCCATTTTTAGAGACGTTTTTCTTCCTATTCTTAATGTCAGTAGTTTACTTAAACAGCAAAAAGAAAAGAAAAAAAAAAATCTGTAGGCATTGGTAGGGAGTGTAGTATTCTGAATCCTTTACTTCTCTCTGTGGAAATCTTCAAGTATAATGACTCTTTTTCGCTGACATCAAATTTCAAGGGTTCTGCAGAGAGTAGCAGTTGTTCTAAAATAAAATTGTACTGTTCAAAGTGCACTACAGGGTCTTAAATTCTCCTGTGAGGTTTCCCTCTATAAAAACAATATTGAGACCAAATTCTGAGATTATTAACTATTTTGTAAGATGAATTTCAAATAAAGCAAAGATCATCCTGGTAAGAGCAACAGAAGAGTTTGTGTGTTTTGTTGTATGATTGAGACATTCAGCAGTACCTCATACAAGTATATAGGGTTTTGGCAAATGTGGCAAACAGAGAAATGTCTGTTCTTTGCCGTGAATATTAAAGGTTTTCAGACTGGGTAAAGACTTAATCTAAGGAAGAAATCAATTACCATTTTTTTACTGGTCAGATCACAACTTTATGACAAGTTTACTTAACTCTAGTCCCATCTAGTTATTTTTAATGGAATGAAAAAATCTTTCACTTACTTTCTCATTTTGCCTCTCAGGAAACTCCTGTGGGCATTTGAAAACCATTAATTCACAACACATTGTTTTATCTGTATTGGGCCCAGTATTATTTTTATAGTCATGGCAAGTTCAGCCTTCTGTATAAAGGAACTGGGGTTTGCTTTGACTTTTTTTGGAGATAGAAAATTACCAGTAATGTCAACCTCTGTTACTGCAACTACTGTCATTGCTTGGCTTGATTCTTTTGAAGACTCAGGTGAAGAATATTAAATACATGCTTTACAGCAAGAAAGGACTACGCTGAAATTTCACAGAAGTAAGAAAAGACCGTAATTGACATCACTTTGTGATTAAACTGCAACACTCTGGTTTGGCTCAAATACTAAAATAATCTGATGCTTTCCCTCTGCTTTGGATGCTTTTTGGACACAACAAAGAAACAAATATTCTGCCCAGTTCATACAGTTCAGTGGGAAACACCACAGCTTAAGAGAACTGCCAATGTGTTAACCGAGCCCTGACAATGTAAAGTTTTTTGAAGTGATGCTAAATATGCTAATAAGAAATTCACTATTCACAGCAGAATTCATCTGAACCTTCTTTTCAGTCATGCAAACACTTTAAGGTTTACACAAAATTTAGGGCTGAGAGCCTGTGGGGAGAAGCTAAAAGCTGCAGCCCAGGGGACCGAAAGCTTTAGTGGGTATTCAGTCGTACCTGCAGCCTTTTAATTCCAGCTGCTATGGGCCTCTCAAGGACCCTGCTGATTTGCATGGCAGTGACCTTCCCTGCGATCGTGCTGCTACATGCTGTCACCTGCTTCTTGCACTCCTCTCCCATTCCCAAGCCTTATGCCAAGGTTGGGGAGGGGACTATTGCAAAGCATCTGTACCGCAGCTCAGATCCTCCTCAGATGACCAAGAACATTTTACAGTGGTCAGTTTCATATCACTGAGAGCACTGGTAATGATCCTCATCTTCCAGTTTTTTAAAAAAGGTGATTACATTGTTGTCATTAGTGCCTGCCTGTTCTGGCTTCCAGCAGATGGATGCCTCAAGGAAGCAAAAATGCTGAATTCAAGAGAAGTTTCTTGTACAACGTTCTTCTAGCCAGGTGATAGCTGGGTAGTACTGGATGTCTTGCAAAGACTGAAATAACCCCTTTGTTGGATTTTTAAGTAATTTCTTCATATTAAGTGTCTTTGGCAAGGATCTGGGCACTTCTGGGACATGTCCGTTGTTTAGAAAGGTGTGATAACCCTGACACTGTCTTTTAGTAATGATTTTTGAAGAGCACCAGCATTTCCTGACTTGACTTCCTTTCAATAGACAAAAATGCCTTCCTTGAACACCTTATCAGAATTCTATTAATGGAGATTTTAGTGGATTTTGGGGCCTTGGAAATTTATTTAATACTTTTGCATGTTTTTATCCTGCTTATTATTTAATATATCAGGTGAGTTTATGGAAGAAGTTCAGGATTGGTTTAAAAATGGTAATACGTAGTTTTCATGTATAAAAAAAATCTCGTGTTGCATATTTTGTGGCTGTTAAATTTAGCAGAACTGCTGACATCAGAAGATGCAATGGTGCATTTGTGCATTTGTTTCCAACTGTATATATTTTTAGGTAACCCAGAAATTAAAATGGATGCTGTCATGGTTTAACCTCAGCTGCAACTAAGCCCCACACAGCCGCTCGCTCACTCCCCCCCCGGTGGGATGGGGGAGAGAATCGGAAGAGTGAAAGTGAGAAAACCCATGGGTTGAGATAAAGACAGTTTAATAGGTAAAGCAAAAGCCGCGTGTGCAAGCAAAGCAAACCAAGGAATTCATTCACTCCTTCCCATCGGCAGGCAGGTGTTCAGCCATCTCCAGGAAAGCAGGGCTCCATCACACGTAACGGTTACTTGGGAAGACAAACGCCATCACTCCAAACTTCCCCCCCTTCCTTTTTCTTCCCCCAGCTTTATATACTGAGCATGACGTCCCATGGTATGGAATATCCCTTTGGCCCGTTTGGGTCAGCTGTCCTGGCTGTGCCCCCTCCCAGCTTCTTATGCACCTCCAGCCTTCTCAGTCGGTAGAGCATGGGAGGCTGAAAAGTCCTTGACTAGTGTAAGCACTACTTAGCAACAACTAAAACATCGGTGTGTTATCAACATTATTCTCACCCTAAATCCAAAACGCAGCACTGTACCAGCTACTAGGAAGAAAATTAACTCTATCCCTGCTGAAACCAGGACAGATGCACAAAAATTTTGGTAATTTTACTCTCAAAATATTAAAAGACTTCAAAGACTTTCTAATAATCCAGGGAATTAACAAGCTAATAAATGAGTACATAGTTTCTGCACAAATGTTGTTCTTTTTTCATTCTAAGAAGCGTTGATCAAAAATGGCAGCAAATTAGATTTGAAGCCCTAGCTATACTCTTTGTATACTTGTATTCAGAGCTGTATCCAGTTTATTTTTATAGACAGTTAACATACTGTAATAAAAATAGGCTTAGCAAATATGCAAATATTGGATATTTTTCCAATATTATTGGAATTTTTTCCTGACCTTATTGGAAAAATATTGTTGAATACATAGATATTTGAATCCGTACCTGGGATGAAGAAATGTGCTTTTATTTCCTGTGCAAGTAAAGTCAAAACTCTGTGGAATTTACTACCACAGAAATGGTTGTTTCATTCTGCAATGTATGTAAAATAAAATATCCCTATTATTTTATATGCAAATATGGAAAAAAGGAAAAAATATGGTCTAGATGAAGAAGAACAAAAGCTACTTATTTTCTTAGAAAAGACAGAAGAGATGTCTAGTGTTAAGCCATGCAAACAAAAGGAAAAACAATTCTTTTAAACTCTGAAAGACATTTAGTTTCCAGAGCTCCCTTAGAGCCAAAGATCTGATTCTCAAAACTATTTAAAGACAGTGGGAGAACTGCTGCAGGTGGCTTCTGAGGAACCAGAAAAGCCACTTCAGATCACAAATGAAGAGACTTCTGTGTCTCAGTTTGCTGCTTGGTTCTTAGATTTCCTATTACCATCTGGCCATATCAATCTACTGGATTGTTTTAAAGCAATAGGCTCCTATATATTGTCTACCTTCTTATTTTGAGGCTCACTGCTATGGTAATTTGAGTGCAAATTAAGCAAGAGAATTCAGTAGCCGTCCTGTGCACAGTATATGAATAGCTTTTAATAATGTCCACTGCTGGAGCCTATACAAATGATTTTTCTTTGAACTTTACTTTCTTCTTTTTGTAAGTATTCTAATGCTCTGCAGTGTCAAACCCACCTCTCTCCCTTTATCAGTTACTTAAAAGGAGAGATTTTTTTATGTGCCAACATCAGGTGGCTGGCACAAACTTAACTGAGTGCTAATTACAGTTCAGAAATTTTCTGTGCTCAGAACTGATTATACACAAAGCCAAAAAGTGTCCTCCTGCTTGCTTCCCATCTTTGCAGATTTTCTAGGTACCTTAAGACTGCAGTTCCTCAAGCATTCAAGTACATAACAATCCATTTTCAAATTAACCCATTTTATTAACACGTGTTGAAGGGTCATGAAGAGAATGTTCACTCTCCATTTCATTTTGCCTAGGGTCACAATTAGAGAAGTGCTTCTGTTAGACTGCCTTCTGTGGGGATTAAGTATTTGCTAAATCCTGGAATCAAGGGGGCTTTCTACATACAGATATTTTATTGAATCAAAGTCATTATAACCTCTGAACAGTGAAGGTGTGGAAGGATTTCCCATGAAGCCTTGGAGGAGAGGAACAGCTATAAGATCCAGAGGATGGAGAGGATTCATTTGGGTCTGATTCTGAGATCGTCTTACACTTACCAGAAAAGGATTAAATGTTCTTTACATACTATTGTAAAATGTGCAAAATATATGACATCTCAGAAGTTGTTGACAACATCAAGATTTAAGCAGTTGCTTAGAACTGATTGTTTCCCCCCACCCACTAAATTGGTGATTGAGCTAAATAAATGTTAAGAATCAGAAGTCTTAACAGTAGTATAACACTTGAATTCAATACCCTGCAAAAGCATTTGTACTAAAAGTTATGTATTTCTGATATAATTATTACTAATCTTGCACATTGTCAGAATTGATAACATGAAAAAAGACTGATATCTTTATCCATTAATTGAAGTAATGATTCTTTAATATTTTGATCTTAGTCCAAAATGTGATTAGTTTCCTTAATGTATTTTGATTTGTTTAATACTTTCTACTTTGTTTCTTTGTGACCTGATGAGTGCAAAAGAATAAACCATTATTTTTTTCTCATGTGTTAACTTTGTGTTTGACCAGATTACAAAACAGACTGTGTATTCACAGAGATACTTTCAGAATATTAGTTTAACATGCTTTCCATATCGTATCTGAGGAAGACTTCAACTTCAGTACTAGTCAGCATATACTTTTAAATGGCTTAGATGGTAAAACCACACTGTAATATAATGAGCTCAGTCCCATATAATTATTCCAGTGTAATTACTTTAATCTAAAACTCTGCCATTACTTTTTCTATTTTCAAGTTCAAGTGTCATGGTTTAACCCCAGCCGGCAACTAAGCACCACACAGCCACTCACTCACTCCCCCCTGCCAGTGGGAAGGGAGAGAGAATCAGAAGGGTAAAAGTGAGAAAACTCGTGGGTTGAGATAAAGACAGTTTAATAGGTAAAGCAAAAGCCGCGCACGCAAGCAAAGCAAAGCAAGGAGTTCGTTCACTCCTTCCCATCGCAGGCAGGTGTTCAGCCATCTCCAGGAAAGCAGGGCTCCATCACGCGTAACGATTACTTGGGAAGACAAACGCCATCACTCCGAACGTCCCCCCCTTCCTCCTTCTTCTTCCCCCAGCTTTGTATGCTGAGCATGATGTCATATGGTGTGGAATACCCCTTTGGTCAGTTGGGGTCAGCTGTCCCAGCTGTGTCCCCTCCCAACTCCTTGTGCACCCCCAGCCTACTCACTGGTGGGATGGTGTGAGGAGCAGAAAAGGCCTTGACTCTGTGTAAGCACTGCTCAGCAGTAACGAAAACATCCCTGTATTATCAACACTGTTTCCAGCACAAATCCAAAACACAGCCCCATACTAGCTACTGTGAAGAAAATTAACTGTATCCCAGCCAAAACCAGCACATCCAGTAATCAACTATATCTGCTGCTGCAACTGATGAACTATAATGCTTATTTGCAGATGTTTCATTTCTACTTACAACTTTCTTAAATCCTGATTGCATTAGGATGAAACTCTACAGGTCTTTATGAAGGGGAGAAATGTTCAGCCTTCCTCATGAAGCACGGAGAGGGAGAGACTTCTTATTAGTAAAAAGAAAACTTTACAATATGATTAAGACAGAAAATTGAGACTTGTCTAGAAAAAAATGTCCCTACGGTTAAGAATACTTGAGTTTCACAGTGAAAACGGGTCTAGGTTGGGTTGAAATACATTTTTTATTTGTGCAGAAAAAGTTTGATTCTGCATGGTCTCATTGACATCAGTGTAGGCTCTCAGCTGCTTTAAGCACATATGAGACCCAGCTGTTTAGCAGAGAACCAACTAGTGCTCTGCTTAAAAGTCTCTGACTATAAGCCCCACAACTTTGAGGAAAGAACCAAGAGTTTTTATTGGTAATAGGCTGGAAGGATCAATTATTTACCCCCAGACTGCTCTTGTAGACTCCCCTCCAACCATATAGGCAGCCTAGAACTGAAACTGGTTTGTTTGTCTAACTGAATATTCAAGTACACCAGGAAACAAATCATCTTTGCAAGCAAGGCAAAAAGTATGACAGCAATAAGAGTTATTTAGGAGACGGGAATATATATGTTGGTTTCCTCCCATACCAGTGACTGATAGTTCCTTACCTTTTCCCTGGAAGCCTGCACGATTCTTAATGCATTCATTGTTAGAAGAAAAATGCCCAAACAAACCACTGAATAATATTCTGATGGCAATTATTTTCCCATGTTTGAGCTGCCTAGGTGGGAGGTACTTTTATTCATAGATAATTATTCTCTGCAAATTGTCCAAAAGTTTTGATAAATATTACTTGCAACCAATTATCGTACCAGCATTTCTCTTCATTCAGTCTCTCACTCAAGTGCCCTAATCTGTTGCATGAACTAGCCTCAAAATTCATTTTTAGTTTTTATAAGAAGTGTCAGTGACAAAGCTTTGGAATTGACATTTTTTGCCACAAGGCCTCTTTTTCCTGTGATAAAATTAGAAGGTAGAAGATTATTACTTTTTCCTCATCTTTTGGGGGGTTTATTATCGGGTCACTTTCTCTCACATTATTTCCAGTATAAATTTGCTCATCATTTGTAGTATATGTGCAGAACCTGCATTTATTATATTCTTTTCAAAGGGTCTTGATTCCTTTTGCAATGGTAATGATTTGTCTTTCTGTACACTGAGTGGTGTGGATAATTAACTTGCAGGAAATAGGATCAAATTTTGAGGACTTGCTTATGAAAATCAATAGGCGCCTAGGTGATTGTGTAACCTCTCTATTTTTGCAGCCTCATTTGCCCTGCTTCTTCCATCATTACTTTTTTCAGATGAGGATATCATTTTGCAGTTATCCCAGAAGTAGGACTTCAGAGTGTACTGTGCATTTCTCAAGACTCAGAGGAACAATATTATTCTTAAAAACCAGCTAAGTTTCAGTTTTAGTACATCTCATAATGTTAATTTCTTGTGAATTTTTACATAATGTTAAATCATGAACTAGTCTAGTGTTTATTTAGGGAGTTTTGTTTCCTCAGTCCCCCAATTCTGCTGATTACTATCAACTGAACATTTGGCACACTGATTTTTTAATTTATTTTTTAAAATCTCTTTTTCTATCAAACAAAGCTCACAGATATGTAATTCATTACATTGTATAGGCTTAGAACTTAGGAAAGTAATGATTCTCTGAACTCTTTGAAATTTGGCCATTACTGTTTATATGTGTGATTTTTGCCTTGCAACAAATGGTAAAGAAATCTCTTGTACAAATACTGTCTGCAGCTATCCTAAGACAGTACTTTTATCCATATTTACAGTTGTTTTCATTTCTTACACTTCAGAAGATGGATATATGATACATGAAACCTAATCACTCAGTATTACAACACAAAAGTGAATCTATTGTCTATTTGCAGAACTGCACAGATGTGCATCTTTTGAGCTGCCGTCAGAAGCATTTCTCATAGTTCAAGTGTATTTTCTCTTCAAGTATTTAATATTTGATTGATGAAAAATCACATTAGTGGTTTAACTGAAATACTGTTTCATGTGCTCTCAAAGGACTTCCTTCCAAAGTTTGAATCAAATTACTGGAGATGGTTTAAAGAACATAGGAGCTGAGGGAAGAAACTGAAATCAATACAGCCTAAAATTTATTGTCTGATTTTTGAAGTTACCGACTCCTGTATATCATTTTAAGACTATGATCCTATTAAACCTGGGACAGAGCAGTGCTCCTTTACTTGCTAGATTATGGCAAAAAAATGCACAAAGAAGCAGATATTAATGAGAGAATGCATTGGTCTGGAACTCAAGCTGTCTAGGTCAAATTCCTGGCTCTGCTGCATGCTGCCTCAGGCAAATCACTTGGTCTCGCTGGGCTTCCGTTCCCCATCTGTCAAATGGAGACAGTGGATGCATCCTTCTGCCTGGCCTTCATCTTGCCTATTTGTATTGTGGTTTGTAGGAAAAAGAAATGTTTCTTAAAATGTGTTTGTATAGTACGTAATATACTGAAGCCATTAGGTACTTCTATAATACAGTAAGGGATGACAGCCTCTAGGCAGGAGCATTTTTAAGCACGTTCTGCAAAATGAATTTGCAATCCACTTCAGATCAGTCCTGAAATAGTGTAGAACTTTCTCCTAGTCTTTTTGGCAGATTATAAATTTTATTTTTTGGTTACCATATTGTGGTTGCCATAAAGAATTAGCACTGTCAGCGCTTCCCACCCTGAGGTATTATTGTTTGAGTTACCCCATCCTGCCTACCCTGTACATTCACAAACACCCTTATAATAGGGCATTATAAGTAACTAGCACACGTAACTATTGATAGATAATGGCTTTTTAATGGCTTCCATTGCATTGCTAGTAGTATAACTTTCACTTCTATGGCTCTTTTGCATTTCATGATCCCACAGTGTCTATGAGTGCTAGGACTTGATAGAAATTGAATGGACATAGCAAAATGCATTCACACTGCCTAACTTAAGGCACTTAATCATGTCAAAAATGTAGCCCGAAGAGGGCAGTTCAGGGCAGAACACACAGGAATTCTGCATCACCCTCTGATGGGGTATCTCTCTGCAGGGCTATAGATTGAATCAGAATTTAACCACTCAATTTAATGAGGGAAGCTGGATGCCAAAAGTCAGATGGCTTCTCTGCTCTTTACTTCCCTCTAACACAGCAATTTTTGAATTTTTTATCTTATTCAGGTGGGCATTTCTTTCCAACATAAAAACTTCATTTGCTACCACTATGAAAAACTGTGCAATTTATAAATTCCTGCAGATGAGTTAGGGTATGTAGTGATGTTTTTAGCTTCATAGTTTTTAGATGGAAACACCCTCTGAAAATCTTCTGACATGATCCTTTAATACAGAGTTGCTAATACAGTCACTACATTTTTTGTCTGTAATTAGTATCTGGAAAGAAGTAATTTGTCATGGTTTAAAAATCTGTGTGTACTGATATTTTAATATATAACTTACAATGGAAATGAGAACATGTAGTGTTTTGACAGGCGTTTAGCAAGGTTGGAGATTATTCAGTAGTGCAAGTGTTTCCTCTTTATAGATTAATTTGGCCATTTTGAATTAGTAGAAAGTAGTATGTATTAGTGTGGTAAGGTGAAAATTAATGTGGTGTCTCATAAAGATGAACTGAGTTACCATGTTTTTCATCCTTGTAGTAAAAGTTCATGCATCATAAAATCTTGCTTTCTGGGATCATTATATAGACATTAAATAACAAACTGTCCCCTTGGATGTGTGATGGTTATATGAAGAGAACCTCTTGCAGTGCTATGGTATAGTTTCCATGAATTGTCAAAGAAATATAGGAAAGCAAAGTACAGTTGCCTAAATTAGAATTTGTTCATGATAATGACCCAGTGGTTATAGGAAATGCCACGGTACTTAACTACCCTAAGTTATCAGAAACCTAGAGGATCCTTAGCTATGCTAACATGGTACAGAATTAGGTCTGGGAGAAGTATCTGGATGCTGAATCACCTTCTCATCCTTCTGCAAAGTGTTACTTTCTCAAAATATGGGCTGAACTCATAGTATTTCTCTTCTTAGAAGAACAGCAATAACAGAAGAAGAGCTTGGGGAGCATGGGACAACTGTCGTATTAATTACATGGGCTGGTAGTGTTTCCTCTTATGAATATTTTAATATGGGGAAATTAAAACAGGAATTTGATAATGCCACATGTTCTGAAGCTTTAGCTCTCATTCTCAGTATTTATTTTGCATCACAAATTGAATTTTCAATTCAAAAAGAAAGGTATGGTAGGGAGAATCCTAATTGCAGCAGCATCTCTTCTCCTTTTCCCTTTGTTCTCAGTCTCCTTCCTCCTCTCCCTATTTCAATCTCCCTCTCTCATTATAGAATCACAGTTGGGATTTTCTTAGGTCTGTTGAAAGAATTTTTGTGTTATTGTTTAATATATACAGATGTTGAAATATCACTTCATTGTACTGCAGTATGTAGCAGTATCAACATAGTCAGTGTGTAGCATCATCCTGCTGGTAATACCTATCGTGAATATACACACTGAGTACTGCTATGGTGCGCCGTATCAGGACCATAGGTCATACCTTACAGTACCTGTATATTGTCCTGAATGTTTGGGTCTTTTTTTATTATTATCAAAGCACATACTTAGTATTTTTCTTTGCTTGCTGATGTCCCTCCAGTCTGTCAATATTTCTAAGCTAATCACTTAATTTAGTCTCTTAGTTTTCCCATCTGTAATATGGGATAATAATGGTGCTTAACCAACTCTGTTTAGCTTGCTGAACTCTGCAGTTAAAATTTGCTCAGTTATCATTGCAAAAGATAAAATAGAATTGTTTTGCTTGACCATTTGTCGTGGTTTAACCTCAGTCGGCAACTGAGCACCACACAGCCGCTCGCTCACTCCCCCCGCCCCAGTGGGATGGGGGAGAGAATCGGAAGAGCACAGGTGAGAAAAACTCGTGGGTTGAGATAAAAACAGTTTAATAATTGAAATAAAATGATAATAATAATATAATAATAATACACAAAGCAAGTGATGCACAGTACAATTGCTCACCACCCGCCGACCGATGCCCAGCCAGTCCCTGAGCAGCGGCCCCCCCGGCCAGCTTTCCCCAGTTTATGTACTGAGCATGACGTCCCATGGTATGGAATGTCCCTTTGGCCGGTTTGGGTCAGCTGTCCTGGCTGTGCCCCCTCCCAGCTTCTTGTGCACCTCCAGCCTTCTCAGTCGGTAGAGCATGGGAAGCTGAAAAGTCCTTGACTAGTGTAAGCATTACCTAGCAACAACTAAAACATCGGTGCATTATCAACTTTGTTCTCATCCTAAGTCCAAAACACAGCACTGTACCAGCTACTAGGAAGGAAATTAACTCTAGCCCTGCCAAAACCAGGACACGATTATACAGTGTATGACAGAAAGTGGCTATACCAAAGTGTGAGAATCACAATATTTCAGCTGGTGGACCCCAGTTACTGAGAATAAGAACTGCCATAAATGAATGAAAACTGAATAGAAGTCAGAATGAAAAAGAAAGAAAGAAAATCAGCATATCAGAAGCAAAGTATGGAAAAAAAGTCAAATAAGTGGTATGAATGCCCATTTCTCATTAATTGGACCTGACTTTTACAATCTGAAATGCTAGGTACTGGAGAATAAGCTTTATTAAAGTTCTATATACATTAATTGCCAGCATGTGGTATACAACCTCATTTGATGTAAAATAACTGAGAAATCACAATCATTTTTCTTTTACAAGAACTAGAAATATGTATATTTTTGAAAAGGAATATTCATTTCTTCCTAACTCTGTTCCCTGGTTTGACTCTTCTATTTTAGTCTCCTTTAGAATTAACTCATCCAATTACAAGATGGGGACAATGACAAAGCTGAAAGCTTTTGAGTTTAACAGCAAAGTCTGCCTATGTCAGACACACATCAATTTACATGACACTGGAAGGTCAAAAATCTCATTATTATTTGCGGTGTTTATGACTGCCTTCCTAACCAATAGCTTCAAGTACTGAACTGTAGGTGCTGGAAAGCCATCTTATCTATGAGATGGTTTATCAATTTGAACCACTTGGTATTGCCTAAAGCTATGAAAATAGGGGTATACTAAAGAACATTATTGTAATTATTCCATTAGGAATCCCTTCAATTATTCAGCTGTTTTAATCACTTGGGCATTTAACATAGTGCTAAATGATGATCATCTGATTAAATACAGATTTGTATGGAGCTTTGACACTCTTCTTTGCTGAAGGACAACATAGGCAAATGCAGACAAATGACTTAATACTGGAAAATTGATTAATCTGGAATTCATTTGCTAGAATTTGGGTGGTGTTAGAAGCATTGTTAGAACCTCTGGAATTTGCCAGAAAATCTGACAGAATTGCTACAGAGCTGTTTTCTATATTCATGTTTTTACAGCTGTATTTCCAGCTTTTAATGACAATGAAAGTAACCTTGCAAACAACCTGTGAAATGAGGGGAGAACAACATAGTGCTCTTTCCTTCCATCTGCAAAAAATAGTGTTTTTTTAAATCCAGAGATGGTCTCAGTAATCTTCTAAACTGACCTTCTTCAGGCAGAGGTCTTTTTTCCACAGAGACTGGATCATAATTTATGTTTCAAATATTATTATTGTTTTTAACAAAACTAACCAATAAAGAGATCACCACTAATATTTAACTACTCTAAAATTTCATCTTATTTTCCAGATTTGTCTAGTTTCAGTTTTCACCTGTTGCATCATACTTGGTCCATGTCCATCAGCCTCAAAATTTTTCCATAATCAGATCTCTTTTCCATTTATGAGTATCTTCACAGAGAGATGTAGTCATCCCTTAACTTCCTTTACTTTGTAGTCATCTGTTGTGGTTTAACCTCAGCCAGCAACTGAGCACCACACAGCCGCTCACTCACTCCCCCCACCCCAGTGGGATGGGGGAGAGAATCGGAAGAGTAAATGTGAGAAAACTCGTGGGTTGAGATAAAAACAGTTTAATAATTGAAATACAATAATAATAATAATAATAATAATAATAATAATAATAATAATAATAATAATAGAATATACAAAGCAAGTGATGCACAATGCAATTGCTGACCACCCGCTGACCGATGTCCAGCCAGTCCCCGAGCAGCGGCCCCCCCGGCCAGCTTTCCCCAGTTTATGTACTGAGCATGACGTCACATGGTATGGAATGTCCCTTTGGCCAGTTTGGCTGTGCCCCCTCCCAGCTTCTTGTGCACCTCCAGCCTTCTCAGTCGGTAGAGCATGGGAAGCTGAAAAGTCCTTGACTAGTGTAAGCACTACTTAGCAACAATTAAAACATCGGTGTGTTATCAACATTATTCTCACCCTAAATCCAAAACGCAGCACTGTACCAGCTACTAGGAAGGAAATTAACTCTATCCCAACCGAAACCAGGACATCATCCTTTGAAGTTACTCCTCTGTTTTCTCATCTGTTTGGAAGTGTGGACTCTAAACCAGAATGCTGTTCTGGTATAGTCTGAGAGTTTTTTTGTTTGAACAAAGATAGAGTCTCTATTCTTTGTTCCTAGAAGTGTTGTTTTGCATTCTGCTGAACTGAAAAAAAATTACTGAGTTTATCCCGTAACAGTAAGATGTCCTCCTGATTACTTATTCCATCAATCTTTGCATTTGTCCATATAAGTGTCCTTTAAATTGCTGATAAAATCATTGACGAGTTGGACCAAGAGCCAATCCCTTCTCCATTCATAGATGTATTCTCATTAATGAGTGACTCCTACCATTCATGTTTAATAGGTTCTTAACTATGAAACAATAAAACTTAATGAACAGAGATGTAGCTCAAAGACAGACATGAAAGCTGGTGGAGATGATCACACTAGTGACAACAGAGCATGTAGCTAAGGTGCTATGTCAGACCTCTTTATATCACTTCATAGAGAAGGGACATAAAAATACCCACTTCTAAGACAGCTAACAGTTATAATTTGCTGATATCTTTTCAAGCTGCTTGGGTTCATAACAAACTAATTGCTGTTCAGCTGTCAAAATGTGCAGTTACTGGATCTAAAGTTTATTATAATTCATCAAAGATTTACAGTCTTCAGCTATGCTGCCTTCATAAGCACTATAAAAATAGATAAAATTTTACCTTATTTTCCATCCTTTATTAGCACAGTCTAACTCCAGTCTCACTTTTTGAAAGAAAATGGTTCCTTATGTCTGTATGTGCCCAAAGAGGAAAATGAGAAATGATTATTCTTATTCATTAACAATGAGAAATTTAATAAATATGGATAAAGTTGAGACTTCTGTTTGTCTCTCAAGTACATCTTCCAAATGATGTAAAATCTGCTGGACTGCAAAAGTGTGAGACTACTAAATTACCGCTTTTCTGTTTCTTTCCTGCACTGCTATTGTGCAGTAACAGCACAATATGGAGATTTCTGAGAGCTTAGTAGTTCACTAGGAAGTGACAACTTTGATTTTCTGGAAGGTAGTGGTGGAATAGTTACAAGCTTGCAGAGTGTTTTCTGTCCTTGCGAAGTGTTAGAATATGGCATGCCCTTGATGGAATCTGTTTCTGTAGTTTCTGAGTACCCTGTATCACTGGTCCCTTTGAGAATGTCACAGAAACACTGTAAATACCCTGTCACTGCTCTACCTGGACAGGCATTTAACATATGTTGACAGTACATAATTAAACATAAAACCACACCTTGAATATCCACAAATTGCAAACTTTCATTTTTAAATAGTGCTGGCCTGATAAACCACTTTAAAAAGCTGTTTTTTCCCCACAAGTAATAGGATAATCAACTTTTCCCTGACATGATCTCATGTAAATATATCACTAGATTAAAGCCCATGCTAATAAAATTCTTTCTGTAATGGAAAGGTCTGGTTTAATATTTTAAGATTATTTTGAGGAAGAAAAGGCTCCCAGGTGTTCCAGTTACGTGAATTGTGGAACATGTTGGCAACTGTAGATAGTCTATGCTGCACACTTCGGTTACACTATGCTCTAGAGGGAATTTTAGGTGGACAGAATTATGAAAACACAGTCTTATGCAAGTGTATAAGTGCACTTATGTAAGTGCGTAAGTGTACACTTACGTAAGTGTATAAGACAGTCTTTTCATACTTAAGTTTCAAAACAGTTATTCTTATGTGCGTTTGAATCTGAGATGGGCATTAATAAATGGATGAGAAGTTCCTAACTCCATTATCTATAGACCTATATTTCTATCTCTCTCTCTCTCTATATATATATCTATATACTCCTTTTATCCACACTTTTAGTACTACATAAGGATCATTAGGCTATTATAGAAAATCAGTAGCTAGAACATGGCTATTAAAGAGTTTTTCTTTAGTTGCTGATATTCTGCATGCTGTTTACTGAGGAAAGCTGTCTCTTTTAATGGTAAACCTGTAGTTGTTAATTGTTTGGTAACCTGTTTTGTGTGATTTCAGTTCATTTTCTCTGACAAATTGCAGCCACAAAAGACACCACAGCTATCAGTTTTGCTAAATAAATGCCCTGTTAGTCTCTCCAATTAGGCCAAGAATTTAGAAAAAGGAAAACAACATTGTCATTAGATGCAGCTGTTCCAGTGGAAGACTACAGGTATTGCTCTCGCACAGTGTTTGTGCTTTCCCTGTTCTGTGACAGAACAGAAGATTTCTGTTCCCATTGCTGTCAGGCACATTTACAACAAACACTAAATCTTTGTAAAGTAAGCATTTTAAATTGTATGGGTGGCCCAAGTGTTTAGAGGTGGGGGCATTCAGCCTACTAGATGCTGATTCAGCTTGAACCTAAATTGCAAGTATTGATCAGCTTGGCCTCTGGATATTTATAAACAACTTGAACTCTTTTCTTAATGTCCATGGCACATGCAACTATTTTTGACTGCTGTGCATGTTGTCTAATTTAGTAAAGACTAAACACTGCTGGACAGCCCTAGAAATAGAGAAAGCTACTGTGTAAGAATGCTACGTGTCGCTGAAGAAACAATTTTAACTTGCTATCTGTTAACAGATCCAATAGTTCTGGTAAATTTATTTGCATGAGGCAGCAAAAAACATGTCACTTACTAATTGAACTTACTAAATAGTAATGTGATTAAATTCCATATGTAAAATGCAGTCACTCCAAAGCTGCACAAAAAGGCTCCTCCTATTACCTTTTTAAATAATAGATGACTTTTTTGCTTGCCAGCATTGTTTCTGCCTCCTGAGTTCTTCCCAGCTTACCATGATGTGAATTTCCACTTGCTATAGTTTTTAGTCTCACTTCAGGACCGTTAAGGAAGAAATCATACATGCAAAAAACCTAAAATAGATTCAAATGATAGTTTTTCAGTGTATGATAATCACCTGAGCCTGATCTTGCAAAATGCTGAAAACTACATCCTTCTGTTATCCACAGTAAGAGCTGGAAGTGCTCAGCATATCACCGAATCAAGCCTCGATGCTTATGTGACTGCAATATGGTGCAGTTGATTATATTCTGAATTTATTTTCTCTCAACCTCTGTTCAATCTTCGAGGCTGTTCATATCTAGAAAAACATAAATTATTTGAGAACAGTTTCATAAGAGTTAAATTTTATGACAACATATGAAAGCCTGTATTAAAATTCAGAAATATCTACTACTTTTATTTCATCTACTTCATAACTTTGTTCACTTTGTGTGTGTAGCCAAATAAACACACAGCTTTAAAGTCTATCTGAAAATATCTTTATTGTTTTTATCTCCTATTCCATTGTCCTTAAGATGTTTATCATTATTTTGCTGAGCATAAGGCAATAGGCATGAAGTTTATTGAGACAATAATTTTCAACATGATTTTATGTAGTGCAACATTATATGGCAGCCTAAAAATGCAAGTTTGTATCCAGTCTGTATTGTTTTCTCCAAAATTTGGAAGATCATTTAGGAGTTCAGCTGATACTTCATCAGGGATCCAAGTGACAAATGTGTTCATACTGATTCATTTGTAGTGTCTCCAAGCTATGTGTATATATCCCTGGTAAATGAGACTTCTATGTCTTTTTGAGGAAATGTATGAGTTATGTTCTACTGAAATATGAAATCATAAAACTTCTCATCTACTGGTTCATAATCAATTTTATTTGAAACTGAAATGAAATATGGGAGCTGTTTTTCTTCCTTTCCCAAGCGTATTGTGCAGTAGCATTCCTTTATCTCCTCAAGCTCCTTCTTCAATGACCATATTATGGATAAAACACTTCTCATGGTCAAATCAATTTTTAGATGCTTCTCATTTCAGCTATTCAATTAATTGCTCAGCTGCACCCCCCTTTCTTTTTTTGTTTTTCTCTTTTTTAACCATTTAAAGCACTGTATTTATCAACATGTCATTATAGCATCTGAAATCATTCAGTTTTTGCTCCTGTTCTTCAGTGAGTAAAAGACAGCAATGATGATTGCTTTGTAGCAGTTAGGAACTCATTTTGTAGATGATTTATTATAGCATTTTCTTATTCTAAGCTGTTTATGTCTGAAAATACCTTGGATGAAGGAGACCATACCTTAGTGTTGTGGTTTAACCCGGCAGGCAGCTAAACACCACACAGCCGTTCGTTCAATCCCCCCTCCAAGAGTGGGATTGTCGTGGTTTAATCTCAGTTGGCAACTAAGCACCACGCAGCCGCTCGCTCACTCCCCCCACCCGGTGGGATGGGGGAGAGAACTGGAAGAGCACAAGTGAGAAAAACTCGTGGGTTGAGATAAAAACAGTTTAATAATTGAAATAAAATGATAATAATAATAATATGATAATAATAATAATAATAATACACAAAGCAAGTGATGCACAGTGCAATTGCTCACCACCCACCGACCGATGCCCAGCCAGTCCCCGAGCAGCGGCCCCCCCGGCCAGCTTTCCCCAGTTTATGTACTGAGCATGATGTCCCATGGTATGGAATGTCCCTTTGGCCAGTTTGGCTGTGCCCCCTCCCAGCTTCTGGTGCACCTCCAGCCTTCTCAGTCGGTAGAGCATGGGAAACTAAAAAGTCCTTGGCTAGTGTAAGCATTACCTAGCAACAACTAAAACATCGGTGTGTTATCAACTTTGTTCTCATCCTAAATCCAAAACACTGTACCAGCTACTAGAAAAGAAATTAACTCTATCCCTGCTGAAACCAGGACAATATCCACCCCTTATTCTATACCATCTGTGTCATGCTCAAGTCTCATATTTTCCAGTACATTTTCATTAAGCACCACCCCCCTTTCTTTTTTTTTTAATATATATACACACACACAAACACAGAGATATCATTCCCTTCGTCTGTGGGCCATCCCTCTAAAATGTTCGGTGAGTTCATTTAGTCCATGACTTCGGGCTCCATCTGTCATAATAATCTTTCAGGGCAGGAAAAATGGAGATGGTATGTGGTGTTGGATTGTTTCATGTTGAAGTCAGTTCTGGTACCAGCATCACTGTGCTTTGCTTGGTTTCACTGAAGTTATTCTTCATTAGTCTGGGTGATTCTTATTGTAATAACATTAGTATGGCATATAATATTATTAGTATTATTAGTATATCTGTGTATTATTAGTATAACTATTATAACTATAATTAGTACTTAACATCACATAATTCAGATCATTGGCTATTCTCACCCAAAATCAAATCCCCTTGAGGTACACATTGGACTTCCCCATCCTCCCACATTATCCACCAAGTGCACCCAGGTCCTTGAGCAAAAGCAATCCCACGGATGGGTTTGCCTTTGCCCGAGGCAGGAATAACCCAAACTGTTTTCCCCAACGTATTTTTTATGTGCAGTACAGGGACTTTATTCCCATCTACAGTACGTAAAAGTTCTGACTGGGCAGGGCCAGTTCGATTGGCAGATCCCCTAGTGTTGACTAACCAGGTGGCCTTTGCTAAATGCGTATCCCAATGTTTGAACGTCCCGCCACCCATTGCTCTCAGTGTAGTCTTTAACAGTCCATTGTATCGTTCAGTTTTCCCGGAGGCTGGTGCATGATAGGGGATGTGATACACCCACTCAATGCCGTGCTCTTTGGCCCAGGTGTCTATGAGGTTGTTTTGGAAATGAGTCCCATTGCCCGACTCAGTTCTTTCTGGGGTGCCATGTCGCCATAGGACTTGCTTTTCAAGGCCCAGGAGAGTGTTCCGGGCAGTGGCATGGGGCACGGGATATGTTTCCAGCCATCCGGTGGTTGCCTCCACCATTGTAAGCACATGGCGCTTGCCTTGGCGGGTTTGTGGGAGTGTGATATAATCGATCTGCCAGGCCTCCCCATATTTATCTTTCAGCCATCGTCCTCCATACCAGAGAGGCTTTAACCGCTTGGCTGGCTTGATTGCAGCGCATGTTTCGCATTCATGGATAACCTGTGCAATAGTGTCCATGGTCAAGTCCACCCCTCGATCACGAGCCCATCTATATGTTGCATCTCTTCCTTGGTGACCTGAGGTGTCATGGGCCCACCGAGCTAGAAATAATTCACCCTTATGTTGCCAGTCCAGATCCACCTGAGCCACTTCAATCTTAGCAGCCTGATCCACCTGCTGGTTGTTTTGATGTTCTTCAGTGGCCCGACTCTTAGGTATGTGAGCATCTACGTGACGGACTTTTACAACCAGGTTCTCCACCCGGGCTGCAATATCTTGCCACAATGCGGCAGCCCAGATGGGTTTGCCTCTGCGCTGCCAGTTGCTCTGCTTCCATTGCTGCAACCACCCCCACAGGGCATTTGCCACCATCCATGAGTCAGTATAGAGATAGAGCACTGGCCACTTTTCTCGGTCAGCAATGTCTAAAGCCAGCTGGATGGCCTTTACTTCTGCAAATTGGCTCGATTCACCTTCTCCTTCAGCAGTTTCTACAACTTGTCGCATAGGACTCCATACAGCAGCTTTCCACCTCCGATGCTTTCCCACAAGACGACAGGACCCATCAGTGAACAGGGCATATTGCTTCTCATTTTCTGGTAGTTCATTATACATTGGGGCCTCCTCAGCACACGTCACCTCCTCCTCTGGCGATATTCCAAAATCTTTGCCCTCTGGCCAGTCCATGATCACTTCCAGGATTCCTGGGTGACTGGGGTTTCCTATTCGAGCCCATTGTGTGATCAGTGCGACCCACTTACTCCACGTAGCATCAGTTGCATGATGTGTACAGGGGACCCTCCCTCTGAACATCCAGCCCAGCACCGGCAGTCGGGGTGCCAGGAGGAGCTGTGCTTCAGTGCCGATCACTTCCGAAGCAGCTCGAACCCCTTCATATGCTGCTATCTCTTTTTCAGTTGGAGTATAGCGGGCCTCGGATCCTCTGTATCCCCGACTCCAAAACCCTAGGGGTCGACCTCGAGTCTCCCCTGGTGCTTTCTGCCAGAGGCTCCAGGTAGGGCCGTTCTCCCTGGCTGCGGTGTAGAGCACATTTTTCACATCTTGTCCTGCCCGGACTGGCCCCAGGGCTACTGCATGAACTATCTCCTCTTTAATTTGTTCAAAGGCTTGTCGTTGCTCAGGGCTCCATTTGAAATCGTTCTTCTTCCGGGTCACTTGATAGAGAGGGTTTACAATCAGACTGTAATTTGGAATGTGCATTCTCCAAAAACCCATGACGCCTAAGAAAGCTTGTGTTTCCTTTTTGCTAGTTGGTGGAGACATGGCTGTTATTTTGTTGATCACATCCATTGGGATTTGACGACGTCCATCTTGCCATTTTATTCCTAAAAATTGGATCTCCTGTGCAGGTCCCTTGACCTTACTTTGTTTTATGGCAAACCTGGCCTTCAGCAGGATTTGGACTATTTCCTTCCCTTTTTCAAAAACTTCTCCTGCTGTGTTCCCCCGTATGATGATATCATCAATGTATTGCAGGTGTTCTGGAGCTCCACCCTGTTCTAGTGCAGTCTGGATTAGTCCATGGCAAATGGTAGGGCTGTGTTTCCACCCCTGGGGCAGTCAGTTCCAGGTGTACTGAACGCCCCTCCAAGTGAAAGCAAACTGTGGCCTGCACTCTGCTGCCAAAGGGATTGAGAAAAACGCATTAGCAATATCACTGTGGCATACCACTTTTGGCTGCCTTTGATTCCAGTTCGTATTGAAGTTCTAGCATGTCTGGCACAGCAGCACTCAGTGGTCGTTGTGACTTCATTTAGGCCACGATAGTCTACTGTTAGTCTCCACTCTCCATTAGACTTCCACACTGGCCATATGGGACTGTTAAAGGGTGAACGAGTCTTGCTGATCACTCTTTGGCTCTCCAGTCAACGAATCAGCTCATGAATGGGAATCAAGGAGTCTTGGTTGGTGCGATATTGCCGCCGGTGCACCATGGTGGTAGCGACTGGCACCTGTGGTCTTCGACCTTCAGCAACCCCACAACAGAGGGGTCCTCCGAGAGACCAGGCAAGGTGGACAGCTGTTTAATTTCCTCCATCTCCAAGGCAGCTATACCAAAAGCCCACCGGTACCCTTTTGGGTCCTTGAAATACCCTCTCCTGAGGTAGTCTATGCCAAGGATGCACGGAGCATCTGGGCCAGTCACAATGGGGTGCTTCTGCCACCCATTCCCAGTTAGACTCACTTCGGCTTCCAATACAGTTAGCTGTTGGGATCCCCCCGTCACCCCAGAAATACAGATGGGTTCTGTCCCTATATATCTTGATGGCATTAGGGTACACTGTGCACCGGTGTCTACTAGAGCCTTATACTTCTGTGGGTCTGATGTGCCAGGCCACCGAATCCACACAGTCCAGTAAACCTGGTTGTCCCTTTCCTCCCCCTGGCTGGAGGCAGGGCCCCTCTAATCCTCATCACAGTACTCATTTCTCATTTCTTGTAAACACGAGTCAGAAGTTTCTTCATTAAGATCAGGAGTAAGATCAGCCCTTCTCCTCTGTCTGGGGAACTGCCCGCTGGAAACTGGAGCAGCAATTTTCCTGGAAGAACCTCTTTCTGTGATTGTTTTCCCTTGCAATTCACGTACCCGTGCCCCTAGGGCTGCAGTAGGTTTCTCATCCCACTTCCTCATGTCCTCTCCGTGGTCACGCAGGTAAAACCATAGGGTGCCCCATGGTGTGTACCCTTTATATTCTCTCTCTTGAGCAAAAGAACGCTTACTTCTAATAGCCGAGATACTGGTCCGTACAGGTGAGGAGTAGGACCTATCCTCTCTGAGTTGCTGGATCTCCCGGGACAGTTTTTCGGACAGTTTCTCCACAGCCGAGACCAGGGAGGAGGAAAGACTTTCCTCGTACTGCCGGAGTTGACTAGCCAATTCATCCACTGTTTGTTCCTCTCCATCCTTCCAGGTCATCACTGCCAATGAATTGGCATATGACGATGGTGAGCTCCTTATAAATTTCCGCCACATGGGTCGTGTGCACTTGACTTCATCTGGGTCTTTGGATAGTTGTTCATTGTTCAGGTCATCATAAATCACCTCCAGCACAGCTAATTCTCTCAGAAACTGGATACCCTTCTCCATGGTGGCCCACTTGCTTGGGCGACATATGACATCTTCCTTAAAGGGATACCTTTCCTTCACGCTTGACAAGAGTCGCCTCCAAAGGCTGAGGACTCGTGTCCCTTTTCCAATTGCTTTGTCAATGCCCCCTTCCCTAGAAAGGGATCCCAGCTGCTTGGCTTCCCTACCCTCTAATTCCAGGCTACTGGCCCCATTATCCCAGCATCGGAGCAGCCAGGTGACAATATGCTCACCTGGACGACGGCTGAAATCTTTTTGTATATCTCGCAGCTCACTCAGGGATAGAGATCAGGTGGTCACTGCCTCGTTTATGAGTTCTTCCTCTTCTTCCTCCCCAATTAGCGGCCGGCTCTCCTCCTCCCGTTCTCGTGATGGCCCTTCTCCAGGGCCATCTGTCTCATACACTTCTTCCTCCAGCCCCCTTTTAGAAGAAGCTTCTTCCTCCCTTACTAAACAAGCCGACTTCCGCTTCCAAAATTTCTTCTTGTGTACAGGGGCGACTGATACCGGCACAGGCTGGTTCTTTGGTTCAGCCACAGGGCCTGTTGCCGGGGTTGGAGTGGTCGCAGTGCATGTCGCCGGGGTTGGAGTGGCCGCAGTGCAAGTGCATGTCACCGGAGTCCGAGTAGCCGCAGGGCCTGTTGCCGGGGTTGGAGTTGCCGCAGTGCATGTCACCGGAGTCTGAGTGGCCGCAGGGCCTGTTGCCGGGGTCTGAGTGGCCGCAGTGCATGTCACCGGGGTCTGAGTGGCCTCAGGGCCTGTCGCCAGAGTCTGAGTAGCTGCAGTGCATGTCGCCGGGGTCTGAGTGGTCGCAGGACCTGTTGCCGGGGTTGGAGTGGCCGCAGTGCATGTTGCTGGGGTCGGAGTGGCTGCAGGGCCTGTCGCCGGGGTCTGAGTAGCTGCAGTGCATGTTGCCGGGGTCGGAGTGGCTGCAGGGCCTGTTGCCGGGGTCTGAGTGGCTGCATGGCGTGTCGCTGGGGTCGGAGTGGCCGCAGGGCATGTTGCCTGGGTCTGAGTGGCTGCAGTGCGTGTCGTTTTACTGTCAGAGCCAGGGACCTTCTCTTCCCTTTGAGGGTACTGAATGGTGTTGAACAGGGCTCGGTAGGCCTGGGCCAGGCCCCAGCACGTTGCAATGATCTGCATCTCTCTGGAGTTGCCAGGGTGACAGCATACTTTGTCCAAATATTCTACTAACTTTTCAGGATTCTGCACTTGCTCAGGGGTGAAGTTCCAAAACACTGGGGGTGCCCATTGGCCTAGGTGCTTGCCCATCTTGTCCCACACACCCTGCCACTCATAATTACTCAGCCTTGGGGCAGATTTCTGGATGATATTCTTAAATTGCTTATTAACTTTAGACAAAACCGAAACAATATTCCCAAGAAGTATTAATAGAAGTATCTTAACTGCCCAAGGATGTTCAAAATACTGAAAAGTTACTGTAATGAAGGAGGAAACATCATAGAAGAAGGTAGTGACACTGCCATTCTGTATTTCCTCTGTAAAAAAACTCTCAGAAAAGTTACTGCAATTGCTAGTTGTCTCCACGAAATGGTATCCGTGGTACAGTAATGGCTTCATTGCGAAACTTACATACCACACTAACGTCAAGGTCAATGTTCTAAAAACAAACCTCACAAGCGAGACATTACTATTCACTGCAGACCACAGCAAACTGCAAAAACTAACACCAATCTTTAACATGTACAGCAAAAAAAAGAGCACGATGCAGATTATACAAATCAATATCGAGAACAGAGCAACCAACATTGTGACCCACAACTACTAACAGATATAAGTTCCTTAATACACTCCAGTTAATCTGTTATTATCTCAAACCCTTTGTGCCCCACGTTGGGCGCCAAAAAGGACTGTCGTGGTTTAACCTCAGTCAGCAACTAAGCACCACGCAGCCGCTCGCTCACTCCCCCCCACCCGGTGGGATGGGGGAGAGAATTGGAAGAGCACAAGTGAGAAAAAAACTCGTGGGTTGAGATAAAAACAGTTTAATAATTGAAATAAAATGATGATAATAATAATAATATGATAATAATAATAATACACAAAGCAAGTGATGCACAGTGCAATTGCTCACCACCCGCTGACCGATGCCCAGCCAGTCCCCGAGCAGCGGCCCCCCCGGCCAGCTTTCCCCAGTTTATGTACTGAGCATGACATCCCATGGTATGGAATGTCCCTTTGGCCAGTTTGGCTGTGCCCCCTCCCAGCTTCTTGTGCACCTCCAGCCTTCTCAGTCGGTAGAGCATGGGAAGCTGAAAAGTCCTTGGTTAGTGTAAGCACTACCTAGCAACAACTAAAACATCGGTGTGTTATCAACTTTGTTCTCATCCTAAATCCAAAGCACAGCACTGTACCAGCTACTAGGAAGGAAATTAACTCTATCCCTGCCGAAACCAGGACAGGGATGCAGGAGAGAACCAGAGAGAAAAAAAAGGTAAACTTCATGGATTGAGATGAAGACAGTTTAATAGGACAGAAAAGGAAGGGAAAATAATAATAATAATAAAAGAAAATACAAAATAAGTGATGCACAATGCAATTGCTCACCACCTGCTGACCAATGCCCAACCAGTCCCTGAGCAGCGGCTCCCCCAGACAGCTTTCCCCCAGGTTATGTACTGAGCATGAAATCATATGGTATGGAATATCCCTTTGGCCAGTTTGGGTCGGCTGTCCTGGCTGTGCCCCCTCCCAGCTTCTCGATGGCAGGGCATGAGAAGCTGAAAAGTCCTTGACTAGTGTAAGCACTACTTAGCAACAACTAGAACATCGGTGTGTTATCAACATTATTCTCATCCTAAATCCAAAACACAGCACTGTGCCAGCTACTAGGAAGGAAATTAACTCTATCCCTGCTGAAACCAGGACACTTAGAAATAATCATTTCAGATACTAGTAATAAATTATTTATAAAAACAAGCAGGCAAAAAAAGTGATTGTGGAAATATTTTGTCATTATTCAGTTAGCTTCTTTGTTAGTGCTGCCCCATTTGCAGCACGGTCTCTGATAAGCAGGTTTTTTGGATAGGAGCTGGAGGTTTCTGCCCTTTCTTGTTACCAGTGCTATGCTACCACTAAGTGTTATTCACTGCTGCCAAAAGGTGGCTGAAAGATTAACATCCAGTAGATAGAAAAGGAACCTTCAATTGTGTTGAAAAGGCAGTTTATTTCTCTTGTATTCAATTTGTCTGTGAAAGCTTTGCAAGCTTGTTTAATATGCGTTTGATTACTTAGATATTCATAAAAAAGTCACTGTCCCTATGAGGTTTACTGAACATGTTCTTAATCCTGTGGCATTATAAAAAATGAATTAAATGGATGTGTGAGAACTGAACACCTTTTCTCTCTCCTGTACTGAGTGATCTGTAAGTATGGAGAAAAAAATATATGTGTTTACATATCCTGGCCAAATTTATTCTTGTTGCATTTCGGAAACTCAGTGCCACAAAATAAGGATGGACAAAGAAAGGAAATTCCAGAGAGCTTCTAGGAATATTTTGACAAATATCGGGCTAATTAGGAGCCTGAGCAAAAGCAAAATGTAGCACTTTCCAAAGTAGCGATCATCATCTAAAATGGAGCTCCAATAGTTATGAGTTAACTGGGAGTCTTCTGCTGTTTATGTTACTGCTTTTGAGCACAATAGATGTAGGGCCCATAAGAGAAGTCAAAGTCACTGGCAGGGAGGGATTGTATCCTGTCCATATAATAAACTCAAGACCAGGTTAAAAAAGAATACCTCTTACTGTTTTGAAGCAAAATGCATGCACTTTTATTATACAGAACACTGTTTACAACATTCTGATTACTATAAAGTACAGAATGTAATTAATACTGTTACTGATAAGTAAGATTACTTGTAAAAACCTGTTAAAATAATGACTTAAACCAAGAGCAGATAATTTCCAACAGCAAATTCTAGCTGGACTTTCTCTTCAGAATTTCATAGAATCATAGAATAGTTTGGGTTGGAAGGGACCTCTAAAGGTCGTGGGCAGGGACATCTTCAACTAAATCAGGTTGCTCAGAGCCCTATCCAACCTGACCTTGAATGTTTCCAGGGATGGGGCATCCCCCACCTCTCTGGGCAACCTGTGCCAGTGCTTCTCCACTCTCACTGTAAAAAATTTCTTCCTTATATCTAGTCTGAACCTACCCTCTTTTAGTTTAAAACCATTCCCCCTTGTCCTATCGCAACAGGCCCTACTAAAAATCTGTCCCCATCTTTCTTATAAGCCCCTTTTAAGTATTGAAAGGAATCTGTTGTCATGTCCATATGTTTACAGAAGTTAATCAAAAAATCTACGTATATTCATTTCCTCTACATTTAATTCATCCTCCCCAATGTCATACACTCATGATGCTACTTTTGGTACAAACAGATAACATGATTTCACACACTGTTTAGGACCAGTCTCACATTCTGTTAATTCTAAAGTAGCAACGTGATCTATCAATATTTCTAACAAATTATACACAAAGCCATACCATAATTTGTGTACAAAGCTACCATAATTAGTCTCATTAGCCTTCATTCTCATCTGTTTGAGTTTTCAGGCTTTTTAAATAGGTCTTTTTCTTGTAAAAGCATGGTGATATAAAAACTGTACAAAACAGTATCTATTTGTATGGAGACATGTAAGACTTCAGTATATTCATCCTGTGACTATGAAATAAGAATTCATTTTTCAGGAAGTTAAACAGTCCAATACAGTCCTTAATTCTTCATGAGCTACGGCTGTATTGATGATACTTCCAGGTATGTTGCTACCCTTTTTTAGTATCAGAGCGTACCATTCTCACAAATAAGATGGATCAGCTTAGTATAGTCTTGGCATGTTTGCCTCACTCGAGCCATCGCTCTGACCTCCCTCTGCCAGTGTCCATCCCAGCGGCAGAGGATGGACCTCTTTAATTTTGGAATACCCAACCAAGGTAATCTTTTCAGCTATCTGATACTACTGAATAGTTTTTCAAAAACTATTTTCTAAGGATCATTGATGTAGTGCCTTTCACAGCAATGGCATGTGATTATTCAAATTTGCTAATGTAAAGTTACCTATGAAAAGAAACCTTTTGGAAATAACTAAAAAGTTCTTAGGGCCTGCATATCCTTTTTAACCCCTCTTATTAGTTCAATTTTCTCCTGTGATTTTGGAAAATGAGAAGTTACTCTGTACCTGTAATACATCCTGTAAGAATTAAGGCCTGATGTATTGTCAAGAAAGCTTCTTGGCAGCCATAAAACTCTGTTTTTTCACCAGTAAATAGACTATATTACTCTTTGCTGAGAAATAGTTATTACCACTGAACATCTAAAACCCCCTGTCATTCTAACCAATTGGGGTAGAATATATATATACACCCCAGACAAATGCTAAGAGCAAGCAGGAATGTTTTAATTAACATTAACAATGGATTAACATTAAAATCCTTTCTGCCCATGTCAGAGTCACTGTCATCTCTCTTATCGCTATAATCTGACAGGAGGTAAACCCTTTCTCTCAGTTTAGTTCAGCTACTGAATCATCCAGTGCGAGCTCATCCCAATATATCTATAACCCCAAGAGGGCTCATTACGATGTGAAATTCCTCTGGCACAGTGAAGGAGCTCTCTGAAATTCTCACCCACAAATACTTGCTCTCGCTTATGTTGCTCATTGTTCTTGCTGCAGTCAAATAATTGTTGACAATGTCAAAATGTGTTCCTGTCACCTTCAGTGCCCACAGGTACTGTGACATAATGTGTGTGAACACCGATGTTCTCCTTCTAATCCAGGCAACCTGAATACAACCTGAAATTAGTTATTAACCTGCACTGTCCCACCAAAAGGTCCAGAGCCAAATAAACCAAAAGAATTCCAGGGCAGTGCTGCTCCACTATTCCTGTTTCTTTTCTTTGCTCCTCATTTACAATATAGAGATTCACCATGCATGAACAGGTAAGACCTATAGACATTTCATACATCAAGGAGGATGACCTTTTTGAGGTGAGAAAAAACCCAAAACAGTAGTTCTCCCTATATTTGTGGGATATTTTCAAATGCTTCCCACAGGCTTTCCAGAGTGACTGGCACTGCTCAGCTCTTCACTATGTTCAAGTTAAATTAAGAATTGCCTGTTTGTTTTCTCTTGGCAAAAGCAGAACCCAAAATTTTAATGAATATTAAAGTGTACATGAAGCTTTTGATTCCTGGTATTTATCCAATTGCCATTTTTGCTTATAAATAGACAAACAAGCATGTTGAAAATGTCTTCGTAAAAAGATGTTAATGGGGCTCAAGTTAATGCTACAGCAAAACCTTAGAGAGCATTATACAATGAGGGTAAATAAATAGCTGATATATTTTTGCTTCCAATATTTTTCTGTTTCATCTTTCATTTTACAGAAAGAGAATGAAATTTTCCTTTCCACTCACAAATCCTTTCCTTCATCTGCCAAAATTCGATATCACAAAATACTATTAAAAACTGCTTCTGCTGAGAAAAACAAAACCAAACCAAAGCCTGCTTTTTCTCTGAAGCATCTCATTGTAATATTCCTTAATATGTCAGCAGTCACCCACACATTCATCCAGGACCGGATTCTGTAACCTTGCCCCATTTTTCAGTGTTCATTTCTTAACTTATAGCTGCAATCTCTAGCGACCTAAAGTTTTCAGCAGACATCACTGGTTTAACCTAGCTTCATCTTTGACATTAAACAATTTCTTTCTTCAAGACCTTTATGAGACCACGTAGTCATCAGTGAAAGTTCTTGAAGTAGTTGTGCTACAGTAATCAACTAATCCTACTAATGAGTTCTGTAAAGATTCCCCCCAAAAAACATGTAGATGCCACGTCGGTTTTGACTGTTTCATCTGGAGTATTCCTGAGCCATTTCTGACTCTATAATGATGCCTCTGGTCTTTCCAACTGCTATTTCATTATGAAGTGAAGAATTATTTAGTTTTCAGTAAGTCCACCCAAAGTTCACTTCCACATTCCCAAAGTTCAAATCAGATCAAGCAGTAGTAAGAGGCAACTTGCATACATGCTATTATTGCAGCCATGTTCATGTACACCCATTTAAAAGACATTCTCTTCTAGCTCCAATAAATATTCCTCAAAATGTCTGTAGCTGTGTGGCATCTCATAGTACTTATATGATTCATCAGCTTGTGACTCTGGAGTTTTTAACTGACATGATTTACATCACTCATAAAAGCAATTCTTTAACCATCAATAGGAAACTAGCAACTTTTTATACAGAAACCCAGCTTTATTTTTGGCTGTAACTGATTACAGATGAAATCTGATAACATGAAATAGCGAAAACCTGCTTTCTTTAGGCAGTCCCGATCTCCATGCACTGTTACTGCCGCAGTAAAAAGTTTGCCTTCCCTGACCAGAGGCATGTGGTCAGGATGAGTGCAGGTTCCGGTTACTTCTGCAGTAACATGTAAGTAAGGGCTCAAACCAAAGGCATTGCAGGGTTTTTGCAGGTCATTTCTCCACATTTGTCTTGTTGTTGATACTCCCACTAGTACATCGTTCTGTTTATTTTCTTTCTTACCTGTTTCACTACTCACTCCCAGTTGGAAGATCTGCCCATCCCCAGATCCTGAGGTTGCTCAAGCTCAGTAACTTCTAGGTACCAGTCCCCTATAGGTGCTCCCTGAACAACGTGCATTAATTTCAGAAACTAGCTGCTCATTTGAACATGCTGAAGGGTTCAGCCTTCCACTGATCACCCACAGTTAATGTACTCCCAGAGTGCTCTTTGGCATCCTTTTTAATTTTGCCTAAATGATTCAATGTATTTAGGGAAAGGAAGGATCCTCTGCAGCCTGGATTGAAACCCCTTCCACACATGATACTTTTCTTATTTTACTTACAACATGGCCAGTTTTTCTCCGGTATTGCACATAATGAATTTTTTACAGTCCTTGGGTTTGTAAATGCAGAATTCACTACCAACCCATTTCCTTTTCTCAAAGTCAGAGCACATGATTTGCAGAGGAGAAAGAGGTAAATCAAGTGCATTGCTTCAGAATAGTGATGTTAATTCCTTTTATAAATTAAATATTATGGCTATATGAGGTACAGTATCATTTGCTTGGAATAATTCAACGGTGCCTTGAACTTTACTATTCTACAACTTAAGTTTATTTTAAAGGCACTATAAAATTCTAGCATCACAATTAGCACCTCAAAGAACATCTGATTCATGTATACTTCTATTATAGAAGAAAATTGCTATGGAGTTGATTAAAGAGTGAAGTAAGGAAACAGATACAGTGTAATCTGAACCCCTTGACATCTTCTGAACCATTTTTAGAAAAAATGCTTCCTTCTAGAGTTAAATCTCAAGTGAAGCTTTTCACATCATGGCAAATAAGACATGATGCACATGCTGCACATAAGCAAATCCTAAAGATTTCAGCAAGGGTTCTACCTCTTCATATCCTCTTGAGTAGTGTCATCAAATTTGTGCTTTCTGTATTCTTGTCCCTCCTGAAGACCTTATTCAAATGCTAATATGCATATCCAGCAACCCTCTCACATTGTGTGTGAACAGTCGCTCCATGTCTAGGCAGTATGCACTCCTGTTTACTATCCCATCATGGCATAATTTTCCCAGATGCTTGTCTCGGCTCCTGTGTCTGCTTCCCCATTCACACTACCTTTGGATTAATGAATCTCTGAGATGAGGCAGCTCCAAACCGGCACTCTGAGGAGTGTGACAGGGTACGTCATGAGAGCTAGCATTTGAGCTGGAGGATCAAGGATTTTGTAGCTGATCTTTTCACGGGCAGGCAGTTTCTCTGAAGGTTTATATCAAGAAAACTTGAACTTAAATTACTTCAACAACACTTTCTAGTTTTAGCTGTTTGGAGCTATAGTACATGGTGCTATATTCCAGTGCTGTTGGGCATAGTATTGGTTTTCTCTTTGCACTCGACAGGAGCGATATAGATGTGTTCTGCCAGAGAAGATGGGTGACTTTCTGTGGATGCCCTGCACAGACTCTGATCAGAAGCAAACCTCCAGTTTTCAGAGGGATGAACTCTAATTTCTCGAGTACGTTAATTTCATTCGAAGATGGAATCTAGAAATAGTTGAGAGCATTATCTTTTAAAAATAGCTATTATTTCTGTGCAATAACTAACATTTGTGCTTTGCTCTTGCAACTCAAAATTCTGTTCAGGAGTCATCTGGAAATCCAGACTGAATCTTTTGTGGTGAAAATGTATTTCTTAGCACAGTAAAACACCAATGTAGAATTAATATTTATTCTCAGAATGGCACCTTTGAAAGATATAAGATAAGAGAGCTGTGAAATATGCTTAAACTGGAAGCAGTTTCTCTGCTGAAGTTTCAGAAACTCTGTCACCAGATTGAAATTCAGCTCACTTTGGTAGCGGCTTGTGATGGGAATACAGCCATGACTGCAATGCTGTGTCATGCCGTGGGACTCAAAGGACCTGATACCAGCAAGTACTGTTCCAACAGTGCAAATTCAAGCCTCGTTCATTTCTAAATAGTGATGGGCCTGAAATATATCCCTAGGTATGAATCTGAATGGAAGTGCTCCCCTTTACTTTGGCTGCCTAAAAATCCCTTGTTAAGGCCCGTGCTTCTCTGCTGTTATGAACAGAATTCACTGCTGATATATAGGCTGTTTCCAGAGGTGGAGTTAGTGTGCTTAAAAAACTCCATCCTAGCCTGTGCTGATAGATCTGAGATGCCTCCAGTTGTTATAGATAGATACGGGGTTTTGCGTGTAAGATTTTGCACAAAGCAAAATAGTTAAGCCATAGTTCAAATGTGCGCAGGAAATTTCACATACATGAAAATTCCAAATTTATGTAATTGGCATTAAGATTAATTCAGTTAGAAGGAAAGTGGACTGATTAAAAAAAACCCTTGGACTTCTAGTATCTTTTAAAAAGTAAATTTCAGGAAATGGAAACTTGTTCCTTGATTGTTTTGCATAATCAATAGAAACTCCTGACGCAAATGCATGCAGTGAGGTCATGTGTTACATCATGCTTTCTTTCTTTAGGAAGCAATAAGTTTACAGTTGAAAAGTCAGCTTTGTTTCTCAAACTCTGCTGTGTACTGTGACCAGCACCAATTTATTTTTTTTTCTTTGACTCTTTCCCACTTTCTGTCTTTAGAACTTAAATTGTGTTTAATGTTGTTAGATTCAGATTGTGGGTGAGAGTGCAGTGCGAGCGAAAAGGAGGGGAGTGAAATAGGGGCCACTTTGGTGTCCTGCTCCTGGCTGGGTGCAGTTATTGTTTGTAATTAGAGTAGCTCCCCCGGTGCAGTCTGTGGCTGGTTGTCAAAGGGCTGCCGCGGCTTGCAGTTTCATTCTGTCCTCAGCAGCAGTCATCTCCTCAGCATCTCAGGCTGGAGCTCGCCGAAGAGCAAACAGGAATGCTGTTTAGGACTACTGCATGATTCTGGAGTAGCATAGAAGTCCTGGAGCACTGGGTAGGTGCCTTTTCTTGGGTTTGTGGCCCTTGGGTAGGGCTTTGGTTAGGTTCTAGTTGGTGTTGGTTGTTGCTAATGGCTCCCGGCTCCTTCAAAGTGGCAGTCTATCAAGAAAAATAATGTCATATAGAAATTCATTGGTCTGCCTGTGTGAATCAGAAGGTAGTGTAGAGAAATGGTCCCCAAGTGTACAACTGGCTTTAAGTGGCTCAGCTGCTTTTCTGCATTTGAGTGACAGTGGCATTAAGGCAGCACAGAAACCCAACTATTCATCTTTTCTGGGTAGAGCAGCTGTCTTTCAATAACAGCTAGAGGAATGCAGCTCTCCTCTATGACACTGATGTAAGGCAAGCTAAGATAGGAAGGATAATAGGTTCATGCATAGAGGATTACAATATTTCCTTTACCTAAACAACTGACTAAGGTAAGAGGTAAATATTTATTTACCATCTAAAGATGTTATATAATTTATATCATTTAAGTAAAATCAAAGTTTTTTAAAATAGTAGACAAAATCTGATTTTCTTCCCCATCTGTATTTTTTACAAATACATTAATGTTCCAGATAAATAATTCAAAACAAAAGAATATGAATACAATAATTCCATTTAAGTTAATTAATACTAAGAATGTATGAGCTAAGAATAATGTTTAATGAGATCCTAAAGCTTTTCCCTTTATCCCGAGCCCATCTCCTCCCTTCTCCCCCCATCTCCCTTACCCCCAGTCTACAGATTTAAGTTGTGTATATATCCTTCAGGAAAACTAAAGGTTAAGTTTTTGTTTAGGATGGAAGTGTTAGCCGCTGAGAAGAAAACACATGAAACGAATGAAGATTTGCAACAGTATCATCAGAAGCCTGCAAACTGCAAGAAATTGCTTAGGAATTGCTGCTTGATAAAGCGAATTTTTGCCTGGAAAAGTTTGAGCTCTAAAGGTACCTTTCCTATTGAAATTTTTAGTGTAGGAGAAATTGTTGTCTCTCCAAGAATTCTGAATTTCTGATACAGTGGTATTACTAAATTTAGCATCAGTCAAGTTACAGGTACAAAAAGTCTCTACTATCTTGAGTCTATTCTGCAAAGAGATTTAAAATGGTACAGCTTTGATTGAAGGTGCTTTATCATAATGTAATATAAATAATTGTACTGCATGAGCATTCATTTTGCAGCACATCAAAATACATGGTCTGCAGAAAAGGTCTGCAGAAAAAAAATTCCTTCAATCAGAAGATAAATGAATAAATGTAAAATCCCAGTAATTAAATTTATCAATTTATCAGGGCCCAACCCAAAAATCTGTTTCTATGAGTAAAACCTCCTTTGATCACTGTCAGAGTATATTTACATGGAAATTACCTGATCAATCCCTTTGTCTTTGAGGAAATGGAGAAAGGTAACATCCTGTCACTTTTATACATAATGATGCTATGTACTGTATTTATTAATAAATACTGAAAGAAATGCTTCTTTTTACATTGGAAGTTGGCTGTGAAATATTTCACCCATTGGAAGTCTAACTCTTTTATGAATAATAAATTAAACGGCAGCCATCCTGAAGTGATGGTTAATCTGCTTCACATTATTTTCCTCAAGGAACATACACACAGTTAGGGATTTTATTCAGCACTGGTTCCTCTTTTTACCATCATTTTTGTTCTTTGCAGCATTATGTAAAAACAAAACAAAAAACACTGCCCCAAACAACCCTTCTGTGTTTTGGCAGCATTTTTCATCCCCTTGCACGCATTTTATGACAATAAAAAAACAGGTCCTCAGCGTATTGAATTTGTGTCAAACAGAATGAAGAAAATGCATGACATTGTTTTGTCATGAAGAGCTAAGTCACCATATCCTGAGTGATATGTTATTTTATTTACACATTTACTTTAAAGGATATGCTCCAGTAGCTTAGTTTCAGCATTTAGAAAAAATTAGCTGGTTAAATTCAACATACCTCTGGTTTTAAACTGCCCTTATCCCTGTGTTATCCATGTAAACGCGTTTGATATGCCTTTTAATCTAAGCGTAATCATTTAGCTATTCTTGGCCATTCATTTTTAAAGCTTTAGGCTAATATTTCCAACAAATGGCTGCTTTAATCACCACGCATATTATGGTTTACTAAATACATGTTTGATTTCTGATTACTGTATCAGTTTGTACCTATAATTCTCTGCACTTTCATTTACTTTTTGTATTATTACTGGAGCTAATGAAGCAAAAATGAATTTGCTGTAACCCTTTCAATACACTCATTCTTTTGTTCATGGGAATTTTAGATTTTTTTTCATTGGGTTATTTATCAGCAATCTCAGTAGGCCTAAGGAATCAGAAATGGTGTGTGAATCTAAAGCAACTTGCACTGAAGTTAATAGCTCTGATTCTTCAGTACCTTTAAACTGGCTAATCATTTGCACCTCCAGAAAGGATCTTAAAATGGTTGATAAGTAATGGTAGAATTAAGGATTTATTTTGTCTTGTTAAAGTGAATTAGCAGATATACAAATCACTGTAAAATCAGGCTCAGTTAAGGTACTCTGGGTTACTCCAACAGAGACAAAATCAGAATCTGACACATAGTTAACTCAAAGCTATTACATTTGCTTTATCTAGTACCAAATGACAGAAAGCATATTCCCACAGGGATACCTTTACAAGAACCTGACGTCCTGAGGTACTTTATTCAGCACTGTTCAGTCGTCTGAGGTGATCCCACTGGCCAAATAGGTTTTCTTGGACTTCGGTACTAGAGCCTACTGACACCTGTAATACATGTTGTATATGGCATACCCCACTGAGTTCATGATCCACAGCTCTCACATGTAAACAAGTAGGGCATTTCTGAAACCCCCTAGACTTGGCCATGGAGATGCTCACCCATTCTCTGGAATAAGTTAAGTCAGCCAGAGGTCTGCTGTAACTTAACCTTCCTCCTCGTACCCATGACAGTGCTATGGTAGCTACAGAGCACCTGGCTACTGAGATACTTGGTCAATACCTACTCTTTTCTGTCAGCAGGATGAAGGTGAGCTTGCAAATGATATCGTGGTGGCTCATTCCCACTTAGATATTCCTTTACGCAAATCAGATTCCCCATTGGTAAGCTACCTTACACTAGTAAAGTGGTATAAAAATAGTCATTAGGCAGTTGAGGCTTGCAGTTTAATACTTAAAAAACAACTGAAATCTTTTTGTTCATATTTTAAAAAAATAATGAAAACTGCAAAAACTGAATTATTTGGTAATTCACTGCCATTATAACAGTTTGTAGCTGGAAATACTGTAAAGTAATGCATATTTGATCTTTCTTTTAAAACAGACATTATTTCTCCTCTACAATTTGTTTTTTCATATTTTAGTTTATTTGTATGATCTTGAAACTGAGTTTGTCAACGTGTTGTTTTAACTTTATAGAATTAATTATACTTTCAAGACAATTTCCATTTATGAATTTGGAGCAGGCAAATAAATATTTGATTTACTAAGTAATTTGACTAATTCCTCCGACAGTAGTTTCAGAGAGCAGATATCTTGGAACTAAGGCTAGAGGAACAGACTATGACTATTGCCAAGTATACATCAGTTAGAGCTAAATGTACACAAGTTTAAAGCATGTGTTGAAAAACTGGAGGGTTTCACTTTCAAAAATGAGCAGCACTGAAGTATCTCCTCACTAAATTGGCAACCTACTCAGTTAATCTAGGGCAGTAATGAGTCTTTCCCGATTATTCCATGCCATGAATATACATTCTACTGCAGATTTTATAAAATGCAAATGAGAGACACCAAGAGAACAACAAGTTGTCTGTCACAAAGATAAATTTGGAGGAATTGTACTGCTGACTCTGCATTACATGCTGCTAAAAATATTATAGATTATCAACGGTTTATTTATAAAATTTTTTATATTGTTTTTGTTTCCTCAAACCACGTAGTTATGATTTGAGTTATGAATAATTCAGGAATAATTCCAAGCTGTCAATCAATGTGTGTATTTTTCCCAGTCAAATAGTACATTTGACAAAATATTTAAGGAGAAAATATCCCAAGTTATTTGCGAACTAGTTAAACGTTCTGCTCTCCCTAGGGTACTTCCTATACTCTCAGACCTTGGATAACTCAAAAAAATCCTGCTGGAGATTGTCAATACTGTTTTTTTTAAATATGGACTTCTTGTGTACAGGATAATAGTTTGTCCCCTGTGGTCCGTTTGCCTTTTCTTCTCCTATGCAAATATGTTGAGCAGTACTTTGAAATCCAGTCACATCTCAGACCATGAAAAGAAATTTTTCTCCCAGTTGTTCAAAATGAACATGAATCTTTATTAATATTGAACAGGGGTCCTTTGGACTGAAACATTCCTCCAATGCATCTCTCAGCATTAATTCTTGTGTGCCTGCTTGTACCCCTTTTCTGTTGAGCGGTGAAGCGATGGGGCAAAGACAATCTGAAAGCTAGACACTAATGACAGCAGGATTACATACAGGGATTAAAGTACATGTCTTTTCCAATACCAAAGCCCTCAACTGCCTTAATTAGAAACTATCATGACTACTAACTAGAAGAGTTGTTTCCTAACTTTATTACTGAAGCAAAAGCATCTTCTTTTTGTTTGCTTACGCATGGAGTGATAGTTAATCTGCCTGGTCCTAGTCACTCTTCCCTACAGGAAGAATGTGAAATAAACAGCGCAGATAAAAATGAGAGAAAACAACAATAAATAATAGATATCCAGTGTCAAGAATAGCATATTCTCCTGAGTTCATTCCCTTGTCCCAGTAGCTGCTCTTCACAAACAGTCCTCTCTTAAAGGATGGCTGATATACTGTTCAGATCTTAACTTGTCCAGTAATTGAATTTGTATGACCTGTCAGATGTGTTATTTTTTTACTTCAAGACCAAGGACCATGTCCCTTGCCAGACCCTCTTCTCCTTTCCATTCTAGATGGTGAATGTGTAAATAATTAGACCATACCGTATGAAATCTTTCCTGAATACTCAGTAAGCAGGTTTTGTAGCCTATTACTGCATGTATTAACCACTGAAGAGATTAACATATCTGAGATTTTATGCTCTGAAGACAAACATAAAAATGGAACCTTTCATGGTTTTAAGCAATACAGAAATCTTTATTTTGTAAAAACTATAAGAAGAGAAATTTACTTGGGAATTCAAAATGAGCAATGTTTAGCCCATTTTGTCTATCTGAAATATTTATGAAAATGTTTTACAATTTGATGATGATGCTCTTGGTGTACATGTTAATCTTAAGTAAGCTAGCTACTAAACCTAGGAAGTTACAGAGGTAAAACCTTATTTACTGTGTGTCTTTTAATAACTTTTTTTAGAGAAAATGAGCATTGCTCAGTATTGCTTTAGGTATTTCTTTAATTACAATGAACTATGAATTAGCACTGTTTTCTTATTCAGCTCTAATAAGTTGAGGTTTAGTGGTGCCTTATACCTTCTGGCTCACTGTGTAAATGTTCCATTTTATGTTACAAAAATTTCACCTTCTGAACAAATATAGTATACATTGTATATACATATCTTTTCAAGTCACTGTACTGGATGGAAAATGTGGATATATTCCATTTATTTGTAAAAGTGTTGCAAGTAATGAGCTTTTTTATTTATGTCAGATTTTTTCCCTGAAACTAATATAGGACTCTATTCTTAGCTAAATAATTTGTTGTATTAGAATAGAGACGTAGTTGTTCATATTTACTAGGTATAAAAAGATTGTTTAAAAAAGGCTAATATAACATGGTGGAAAGAAAAGGAAAAAAGGTAAGGGAAAATAATCTATTTTTAGTATTTTTTGTTTTGTTTTCCACCAAAGCTTATTCACCCATTATAATCTCGGATAAAGGAGTTTGTGTTAAGAAGCCTGGCAAAAAGGGGAGCCTTGTATTTTGTTCCTTTCTTGCTAAATGCTAATTCTGAAAGACAAATCATGGCAATAAAATTAAAGGCTCTCCCTGGTGAATGTAATTTTCTTTTAAATTTGTAGCATGGAGTGATCTAATCTCACTAAGACTTCTAATACTCTCTTCAGGGTAGCAGTAATAGTCAATGGCACAAATTAACAGGGAAGTGTATTATGCAGGAATGTTTGTTATCTTTCAGGTTATTAAAAGGGGAATTGGAAAAACATTGATTCTCACAACTTAGAATCATTCCAGAGTGATTAATGTTTTGAAAAGGGCTTTTACTGTGTATTTGTATACAGACTTGCTAAATTGGTCAATGTGTGTAGCTAATGAAAATGTGAGGCTCTGACAAGTACGTATAAAATTATGTAGCATCATTTTTGGCTTGAGAAAATTTAATAATCAGTCTCCTAAATTCTCTTAGGAAAAAACCAAACATATGCCTTCTGAAGTTTTTAATACCTCTTAAATTTTTAAAATTAATACTTAAAGGCCACAGTCATGACAAAAGCCCTTGCTATTTTGTACATACATAGATGAAGGTTTTTAAACATTTCCAAATTTAAAAACAAAATTGCACAAATCTTGCAATAACCACTAGTTTACAGTTTGGGGAGAATTCATACATACCTCTTCAGAGCCCTTGAAACAGTTGTTAGCGCCTATAAAAGTAAGTATTATCCGTAACTGAGTTTTTAATGATGCTTAATACACAGATAGCAAGTTGCAAAGTGCAGATTATGAAGTCAATTCTCCTTAGAGTGAACGTGCTTGTAAGGAGAAGGATATTTCATGGGAATTAGATTTCCTCAGGGTTTGACATTCAAAGGATTAAATATGCTCCACAGTTAACCCCTGAGAAACATGGCTCAGAAAACTGTGAGTGCACAACTTTATGGAGTTTCTGCTTTATGCTTCCCTGGCTATATAGACATTACACAACAAGGTATGTTTCTCCTTTTCTCTTGGAAGTTTGTCTCCTTCATGTCAGAATGGATTTTTATGGTCTCCTGCAATTGCCACCTTTGTAATCCTGGCATTGCAGTTACTAGGAGGGACATGATATTGGAAGATGAAGCATTAACTCATGGCAGATTGCTGCCTAAAAACTCTACATTTGCAGAAGAGTGTGTTGAACCCCCAAGGTTTTTTTTCCCTTTCCTTCTCTTCTCTTTCTTTTCCTACTGACCAGTGTTAGCACCAAGCAGTTTGCATAAGCTTCCTAAGAGACAGTGCACAGTTTTAAACTAGCTCTAATTAAGAGCTTCGAACAGACCCTTTTAATTAACCATTTAGTTTTTGATTAATCATAGTGAATATGTGTTTTCTTTTCATATAAAAAGCATGAGGAACCATTGAGCTGACTGGAACCTTTCCAGAGATGTCACTCTGGACTCTACATAATGAAATTTTATTTTTCCGTTGAGATCATTAATCCTACTTACCAATGATCACCTTATTCGTCAATCAGTTTAAACTGTTAGAAAAACAATCCCAGCATCTTCCTGAATTTGGCCGAAGAATAAAAGGAATAGCTGATTAACTGCTCTTTAATCAGCTAGTTATATCAGAAATATAATTGTTTCTCTAATTCTCCTTGTTTCTCCAGTAGAATTGGAGTGGCTGCTTCAACATCATGCAGATATTTAAAAATTATCCCTTGCAATACAACATAGAAACTATATGCCCTGAACATGAAAGCAAACTATGAAGTTCTGACCTCTCCATTTGAAAATCTGATGTCTAATTTTGTTTCTCCAGATTTTCCTTCATTGTTATACAAAGGTCAGTGTCCCATTTAAAAAAAAAATTGGTTGCTAATTTATTGAAAATCTGTTACTTAAAAATCAAGTTCTAACAATCAAGGGTTTGGAATATAATAAATGTAGAGGATCACCACTTTTGGGAAACTAAAATATATCCTTTATGAAACCAATATATACTTCCATTTAGTCTTTCTACTCACAGTATCTTTGATTTCTACTGTGTCTGCCAACTGCTGCTTTTTTATTTCAAGACATTCTATCAATCAAAAACTAATAGGCCAAAGAAGTGTATTAGATTAAGTGGAAGGACTTTTATATTCATGGCATACTTAAAAAATGGAATCAATCTTTAAATATCTTGCCACTTTCCATCTGGGCATTATTCCAGCAATTTAAATGGCTAAATATATTGAGAGTATTGCAGATTAAATGGTAGCTCTGAATGTCTTTTTATAAATGGTATGGCCCATAAAGAACTGAATTTGTTGTGGTGGTTAACGATATCTGCATTTTGTTTACCTAAGTGTACTGAATATTAGGGCAGTATAACACAACTGTGTTTGTGAGCATCTGTCCCTGGAAAAAATCCGGCGACTAGAGGGAGCACTTCTACTGCAGATCAAGTAACCTGTTAGAAGCAGCTTCTTTAAAGTATGCAAAGCCAGCTTTATTCCTTTTTTTTGGCACTATGAAGCATTATGACTGAATAACTTTTCACAGAAGATCAAATTAAAAAGAAAACCAACATATCTTAGAAGTGGAACGTTAGGGCAGAATAAGGGAGGGAAAAACAGTAAGAAACAAATAAACCAGAATGACTAGAACAACAAAATTACATGTCGCTTTGTTTGCCTTTTTTTTTTTTTTTTTAAATGTAATTTATTGCTGCTGTCACCTTTCTTGAATGCTTGTTTCCATTGGAGTCTGCAGTGTGGTCCTGACAGTTCTTCTAGCAGGTGGCAGTTCTGACAGGATAGATTTGCCCTCCTTTCAGCCCAAAAGGGGTAAGTGGGAGGACTCGGTGCTCTTCATTGCTGCAATAATGCCATCCTGCTGGGACCTCCCTGCTGTTCCTTCGAGCAGCATTATCTTCTTGGCAAGGAGATGTGTTCTCAGTTGTTCTTTAATTTTCTTATTCATCCTTTCTGTGTGCAAGAGGCTAAGAAAAAGTTGGTAAGGAACTGGAGTTCTTCACCGAGCCATCTAAATGTTTAGTGGGCACAATGACTGTATTAGTCATATGGGGCAACACTGCAACTGAATTTTGTGGATCATCTCAACCAAATGCCAAGAAACCTGTACTGTGTAGCAAAGCAGAAGGCATGCTTGATTTCACATATGTCACCAAAAATGGTGCTGGAAATATTGAGCTACCTAACACTTTTTGTACTGTTCTCCATAACCCTCCACCTTTGAGGCCAACCTGATTTCTTTGTTATACAGGCTGGGAAAAGGAGAATTATAATAGGCGAACAAATTGAAAAAGTTTAATACCTATAATACTAAAAATCCCTTTCTAATACATCATTTCATTTGTGGTATCTTTGGCCCTGTGAGTGCAAAAGCAAGATACTTAGGTGAGTTGGGGGTCATCATTTCCAACAGTAGAGAAAACCTATTTCTGACAATACAAGAACTCAAGGTCTAGGGCAACAGAAATGTGAAGCTGGTTTCATTACCTACTTCTGGCCTAAGCAGATGCATAGGTTAAGGTTGTCTTGAATGTAACAGCAAAAGTGACTAACAGCAAGAATACATAGTATTTAAACCTCTGTCAATTCACATCACCAAGTTCCTCTGAATATAACTAGCATCACTTCATCTGACTTCCTTTGTATACCTCGTGTATATATATTTAAAGCCATAAAAATACTACAGCTTTTGAGTGTAGCATCTATCAGCTGAGCTGTTATAAATGTCTCTATGTTTATCTTTGCACAGGTTTCTCTTTATCTTTGCACATGTTTTTGTTTATCTTTGCTGGTTGAGAGGTAAAACTTTTTAACTTAAGACCCTTCAGTTGACAAGAGCTACCTTCCCAAGCTATGATAGTTTGACTGCTTTAACTAAGTCCTTTAGTTCATACCACTTCTGATGCAGCTGAGATGAAAAATGACCAATGAGAAAAATCAAACGTAGATGGAGGAGGGGAAACATCACAGTACCTCCCTACAATAACTTAAAATTTATCCTTGTGTTTCTGAATCTCAGTATTCTCTGCTGTGAGAAAATGTCTGTAAACCCAGAAATTATTCCATCTCCCTCTAGTTTTGAATTATATGGGGGCACAATAGTGAACAGCAGCTATCAGTTTCTTAGATGTCAATTTTGCCTGAAACCAAAAAACCTCTACTTTTTAGTAAACAGAGTGGAAACTCTCAGGTGATGAAAAGATTTATAGAAATGCTTGTAAGGAAGACAACAGTGCAATTCCTTAGTTGTTGACTGAACAATTCAGAAAGTAGTGAACAAAGAAAGATACAGAAAAGAAAAGAGGTCCATGTGGTTAATTTATACTGGAGAACTGGATTTCTTCTGCCACAGAGTTCCTATGTGATGTTACAGGAGTCAGTTAAGACAAACTTTAGGGATTGACACTGTGTATTTCTTGTTTTCTGAGTGAATCCTTGGGGTTTGATTTGCAGAATATTGAGCACTTGCAGCATTACTAACTTGGCTTTGAACATATATGAAAGGCTGTGTATTAAGCATTGTGAAAATGAGCTTCCATGAATTTCCTACCAAGTGCCCAAATTAGTCAATACCTTTGATGTTAATCTTACTGTGCCTCTGTTCTGCATAAAGTAGGTATAATAATACCCTCTCATCTCACAGGGATGTTGTGAATATAAATGTAGTAATGTTTGTGAAGCACTTAGACACTGTAGTGATGAACATCATGGAAAATTGCATTTTCAGCTCAGATTTTCAATAATGTTTGGTAAGTAAATTATGGGGGCACAAAATGAGGAAAGAGTGGAGTTTTGAATTTGGTAAATAAGTAATATCCGTGAATTAAATTAACTTATCAAAAGAAACTCCTGTTCAAACTATAGCACATGATCGTGTCATTAAAAGGTTGCACCATAATGCATATGTAGAAAGGAGCTGAACTAATGCTGTTAGTATTTATGATGACAGTACAGTTCTTTTGATGTATATTGCCTATGTAATTAATATATAGAATCATAGAATCATAGAATCATTGAGGTTGGAAAAGACCTCTAAGATCATCAAGTCCAACTGTCAACCCAACTCCACCATGCCCACTAAACCATGTTCCTAAGCGCCTCATCTACATGTCTTTTAAATACTTGCAGGGATGGTGACTCAACCACTTCCCTGGGCAGCCTCTTCCAATGTTTAACCACTCTTTCAGTAAAGAAATTTATAGCAAAAATTCCAAGTGTGAAGGATTTATAGCATAAAACTCACATCCTGGCTTGTAGTTCTGCTTAAAAGTAGGGGTAATGTGATTGATCAAAGGATCAGGCTCTAAGATACAAAGTGTGAAAGGTGTGAGGGGTACAGAAGGACGTACATCTTTCAGTTAATTGGGAAATGTTAAATATTGGCTTGCTGAAATGAATGAGAATCTTGCTGTTAAGTTTCATCGTAGCAGGAATTTCATTCAATTTCCTTTATAAAAATAACTCTATACAAATAAGATAAATCTTTATGTAGGAAAACAAAATATCACCCGTCTGTTGGCTTTGCAAAGTTATATTTTAATGGATGCCATATTTATTTAGAAGGAGAATTTGGGGGAAAAAGAGATCCTTATTTGATTTTTGCTAGAAATGGTTACTGTCTCATTTTGAATGAGGTCCCAATATCTAACTTATTTAACTGATATCCCCTCTTTAACTCTTTATTTACTTCATTTTATGTGAAGCAAATTATGAAATCTCCAAATCTTAGGAAAAGAACAGGACGGTTTTGAATTTTCATTACCAAAATCAAATCACAGAAATGAGAAAAAAAATAACACCATTTTTATAATTCAATTAAGCTACAATTGATTCTATACTAAAAACTAATCAGTACACTATAATTGAAGAGATATTTTTGGACCAATGTACCAGCTGGTATCACAGATGGTACAGATGGCATAAGGCTCTTTAATGGGATAAAGATAATGTGTTGGCACAAAGAGAGTTGAGTATATGAACATGTGATTTTTCTTTCCCATTATAAACTGTCTAATCAGTGTCGTTTTAATTGATACACAATTGATACATTTGTATTCCACAAATCTGGGTAAATACTAAGATCAATACTTTGCAGTCAGTGACATTAGTATAACCTTACTTTGTTCTGGAAAATCTCATATGCCATAGTAGGCAACAACCCATTAAACCTTGTAGTTTAAAAGAAGGAATTGCAAAGCAAGTTTGATATTATTTAAATGGTCTACCTGACATTTTTAGAGGCCATTAATAGAGTAATTTATGGAAACAGCTGAATTCCTCAGAAAGGTTTTATTCTCATGAGCTTTGATATTGGTGTAGATATGGCAAAATGTATGATAGTAGTATTGGTAATGAACAATCTTGATGATAAGTGATCAGGAAATCATTCTAAGTATTTTCTCTGAAGATCCACAGTGTGGCTGGATATTTCTTGACAGTAGTAGAGGGTCCTCACTGGATAGTGTGGGTTTTACTGGACTTAATTTCTTTTCTTACATATGATATCCTATAAAGTAGTGTTGAGTTCAAAAGATTTTTACTTGTACCCCATTTAGAACTTTATTTTGTCACGTCTCTATTTTGTGTACATTGGACAAGACATAAGAAGTGTCTACAGTGTGTCCTATAGACCGGAGATCTACAGTGGTGCTTTCAGTCATGAAGCTGGCAAGACATTGCTATATTAGGTTTTTCTCTGGTGCCCGAAATAAACCTATCTGCCACTGACAAAAGTTGCCAGTGGGCACTTTACTGAATTGCCAATTGCATCCAATAGCCAACTGCATCCAGATTCCATATTCTTCAATATTCAGAAGTGCTCTATTCATCAGAAATGGATTGTTGTATCTTTTCAGGTTAGACAAAACCTCCAAAAGTATCTAAGCTTTTGTTCGACACGCCTAGATTGCTGAGCATATTTAACAGAATATTATACCCAAAGACTCATTACTTCATTATTTACAGCCATTTCCAGATCACACAGAAATGTGGCTAAAGGTGTTAGGATTTGTTTAGTGATGGAAACCTTGATTTGGAATTAAATTCACACAGATCCTGAGCCTGGTGATTGTTAGGACATATTGAAACAAAGCTAGCAAAAACTATTTGGTTGGGATAACAAGTCGCTGCATTCAGTCACCAATCCAGAAGAAAAAACATATAGCTTAATGCCCCAAGGGAAAACTTGTGAAGGAAGACACCACCTCAGGACAGGGTAAACCCTGCTGGTTTCCTGATCAGGAGCTGCAACATTCCTCTGTTGGAATGGCTGTGACTGGAGGAATATCCAAAATGTGCCCTTCTCACAAGTTCTTAAAAGTTGGAATTTTAAGGGAATTTTCTTGCTTTTCCCCCTAGAATGATGTACTTTATTTTCTTTGTGTGTGACTCTCCCACTTATAATTTGAAATTCTGTATTCTTTAAGGCTGCGGTAGTCGTATGGTCTTCATATAAGTATCAAGGAGATAGGACTGATTGTTGCCCTTGTTAATGCCATCGTGCTTTTATCATTAGATGTAAATGTATATAAAGACAGCATCTAAACTGTATCCTGGATCCTGGCTTAGAAAGGTTTGAGTTTATGCACTGAAGTAAACCCTAGAACATTAGACAGAGGAGATTATACCTACTTGGGAATGCCAAACCGTCAGTTCTTTATCTATAAGTTGACAGAATCCAATAAATGAGCTGATAAATCACAAAAAGCAAATGGCTTAGGAGAAATAAGTGAGTATGTCCTACAGAAGGCAGTGGAGCCTGTGTATTGTACATCAGGCATCCAGATTTCTCATACACTTAGGAAATGTAAATGATGTTTTCAAAAATTTTAGGAATCAAATCTTTATTGAAAGTCCTGTTCCAGTCACATGTAGCTAGCGTGTCTGTTCCATTTCCCCTCATTTTATGAGAAATACTTTTTTCCGTATTCAAACATATTATGAAATGAAATATGATTAAATACTAAGTTGCAGGAACTGCTATTATTGTTCCGTGTATAGGGTGAGGGATAAAACCGTACTTTCATTTGTATTTCAGAAATGTGTTTATACCTCTTGGAAATAGCCTGTTAGCAAGTTACCTTTAAACATGTATTGTGAAACAAAGCCTGGTTTTGCTACCATGTCTTTTTCCACAGTTAGTTGTCAGGACCTTGGCAATGACAAGGTTTAATGGGAGTTACCCATTAAACCACCATTCTCTCGTGGGTTCCAGTGGGTCCACTCACACAGGACATGTTTCCGTAATAGCATCAGTGTTTCTGATTTTTTGGGGGAGCAAGATCCTGGTGACTGTACTGTTTGTATAGGGACTGAAGTGCTTTGACATAGTGCCAGAACTATACTGGCACTTGTTTCAGAAGGAAACCTTTGTTGGAGTTTGAAGTTCTTGCCTTTTTGTGGATTAAAATCTGATTCCTATGGTTTTTGTATCATTAAAAATAGGGCTATGTTTAATGTATTAGGAAATAAGTCAACATTATCATTTGCAAAACCAGGGAAGGAGGAATTTGGGGTAAGAGTAAAGATAACACTTGGCGTACAAGAGTAAAGATAATTGGCGATTATTTTGCCACTTGTCTTTTCACTTTCGCTGGGGTGCTGTAGATTCAAAGTTGGTAAAACTTCTCCATTTCATTCATAGGAAATGAAAGATTAGCCTGAACCTTTTATTGGTCGTCTTGTCTGTTTTCTACTCTTTTTAGTCTATTTTCTTTCTCTGCTCAGAAACTATAGGTTATGATCTCATCTTTGAAAAGAGTTCAGAAGAGCCTTCCTTCAGTATCATAAAGCCCATTGATCCATTTTTGATCAGACCTCTGAAATGCCAGCTGTTTTATATTCCAGTCTTGTAATTTTTTAATAATAATAATCTTTAGCTTATTAAATGTCTCAGAATAGATTATCATAAACCTTCTGTTTTTGTAAAGCTGGTGTTACATAAATGATTTCAACTTGTGTGAACCTCCTTCACAATTATGAGAGGTACTACAATTCAGTGAAATGTTGATTTTTAAACAGCAATTAAATTCTAGGGTTTCCAGGTCATTTTTTCAGATAAACATATATCTTGCTTCTCCTCCACACAATATCTATATTGACTGTTGAATGTGTCCTACAGTTGTACTTTCTCTGGCTGTCAGATATTGATTGCATAATATACAGTTTACTTTACACCAGGATTGGAGATTCTGAAGATTTGGGAACTGCAGATAAAATTAATGCAAGGCTTTGTCCTCTGAGCCACTGGTCCACAGAATGCATGCAGTTGCTGAAGGATTCATCTTCCACATGAGATCTCGAACTGAGTTGTTAACTTTTTGTTTACGGTAACCAGCCCGGTACCATACTCCTGCTTCTAAGTCCAAGATATATATGGGATTTTTTTTGAGCTGTTTCCAGGCTAAATTTCAAACTTAGTTTTTGCATCCTACTTACTCATAGGTTTTAGGTTTGTTCTTCCTCAACTCGAACTGAACTAGAAATAAAATTGAAAACTTACTGGATTTTAATGTAACAGCGACATATATCAGTGTGTTTCAGTAGCTCATAAAATAATTTGAAGTTAACTATAGAATGTAGCATCTGTTGTCAGAGCAGAAGGTTGATTGTTAGCATAACTGCATTATGCTCTTGGAGAGGTGCACAAGAAATGATTTATTCTTTTTGCTCAATGTCAGTTATAGAAATATCCTTAACCTTTCCTGGAGGAATGCAGATACCTTTGTTCTTGCCTCTCATTGCTGCACAGCAGAGCCTGAGCTCAGTTTTTTTGTTGCCTTTCACTTTTTGTAGTAAGATGCACTTCTACAAATTGAGTAAAAAATCTGCCAAATGAGAAATAACACTTAAAACCCTATTTATGCCAGAAATAAATTACTTCACTAAGGATAAGGCTATGGGGAAATGGACTTTCTGCATTTCATAGACCTTGAATCCATCAGCTTTTCTAAACACCTTGCAATGCTCTATGGGATCCTCTGGGTGAATTTTTTTATAAGTTTTTAGTTATCTTACTTTCATCCTCACTGTTCTCAAGTTTCAGGTGAGAAGTTGGCTGTCTTTATTTTTCATAGATTTAATAAATGCTGTCACTTTAGGCAATTTCTAGTCTTTTTTTCAAGTAAAAAATTTGTAATCAAAATATTGTATGAGTTCATAAGTTCCTTTATTTATAATTATTCCATATGAAGTAGTCACTGCTAGAGGAGAAAAATGTCCACTTACATGGGTAAGATAATGAGAAATTTCCCCAGGTAATATTTTAGGATCAGTATCATGTCCTATTTTAGTAAATGAAGTGTCAAAAGCATGTAATAAAGCAGTCATATTTGAATTAATTACATAAGTTAAAGGTATCAGATCATTATATTTTGGAAAGGTTCAATTATTCCACTTCAATTTTTTTCTATTGTATAAGAGAAATATACTTTCAAATATGCTATACCTTCTGCTGCGAGGACTGATTTACAACTCAGTAGTTGGTTTTAAACTATGAAAATATCTTGAAAAGCTACAATTTAAGTTTCTGAAGCTGTAATAAGTATTTTTTTTTTTTAATGTACAAGATTATGTTCTGATGTATGTAAGGTAAAATATTCACTGAATATAAGTTACCCTGGGACATGTAATCTAAGGACAGAATTTCTTCTTTCATTCGATCAGCTTAGGAGCAACATTTTTTTAGACAAACGTGGGTCAAACCACAGAGATATATGTATATATATTAGTTAGTTATCTGCTTGATCATCACCATACAGACATACCAGGAATCCAGCTGTTTTTCTGGACAGTGATGTACTATGCAGAGATACCACAGCTGAGCTAACTCTGCAGTGGGAAATAATATGCAAGTGCTAGCGCAGGACCTTCACTAGGCTAATTAGCCGACTAAGCAATGCTAACTATAGCAGGCATTATGCCACATAAGCAGAGCTGTGCTACTTCTGAGACACAGCTACTGCCTATACACAATGCTATTTTGGGGAATTGTGAACTCCTCACCACTTTTTCAGAGCTAGCCGCATGCATCTACCCCCCCTCCCCCACCCCCCGGAGCGGGGAGGGAAGAAGGCTGCTTTGAACAACAGGAAAACTTAAAAGAAACATAAATGGCGTTGAGTTTCTTTCACCTATGGGCTGGGTCTCCTGGACGGATACACAGAGTCTCAGGCTCATCACTGCTGAGATCTGCCTCAGTGGCAGATTTGCCAGGCTGCCACTTGCTCCATGAGTGTGAGCAAGCCATTTTCTTTCTTGTCATCTCTAAAACTGGGTAGCTCCCTACAGCTTTGGAAGGAAGACGCTACAACAACTGTCCAAGGAAATCTCCATTTTTTCATATAATGAACATTCTGAGACATTAGTAGCAACTTTGCTAATGCCTGTGAGTAGACATCTGCAAGCAGCCAGCTATTAGTTTTGATGGTTGTTCCAAAACTACTGGAAAAGCGCGGTTTGAGATTGAGAGAACTGCTTAATGCACCCCAAAGATAAATGTTTTTTTTTCAGGTTTGAACTGGTAGGAAAACTGATGTTTGGTAAAAAACGTGAGTTAAAAAGAAAAGAGCTTTAAATAGAGTAACTTGGGTTTGTTTCTTTACAGTGAGAAAACTTGACTGATGTCAATACAGAGCCACAAAATCTTTCAGTTGAACCAAATAATAATTTTTTGGTGAAAAAAGTTCTGGATAAATTTTTTTTCCAGCTATGTGAGTCAGTTTCTCCAATAGAGAAAAATGTTCTTAGAAGTTGTTTTGGAGCAGTTGTAATGAGTAGGTGGTGGGAGTACCAAAACCGCAGCTGTTCAGGGTAAGCCATGCTCAGAAGATATCATTAAAAATATTTCTCCTTCATACTGAAGTTTATCATGATGTTAATGCCTGCCTTAATGAATTAGATACATATTGTTTTTTCCATACCTTTTTTTACTGAGTTGTAGTTCATTTATCATCTTCAGAAAAGCCCTGGCATGATTTCCAGCTGGTCAAAGACTTTGGGAAGAAATTAATGGATGCAAATTATGATTAATAACTTATTTACTCTGCTTTTCTTTTTACAGCAGCACCGCCACAGCACATATATTCAAAGCACCATGAAATCAGCAAGTAGTAGTAGATACAGTTTACAGAGAAGGTTATTCACTTGGGAAAAAATCATTCTGCAAACTAAAAATGCAACAAGAAACATTCTGATACTGCCTTTTGGCCTGCAACAACTCTCAAGTCATGACAGGAGGTCCTGCCATCTCAAAGGCTCTCCATGTCATTTGGGTCAGGCTCCCTGACTATCTTCGGTGATGTCAGTAAGTGGTGTCCTCCGTGGCTCCAATGTCATCATCTCCCATAGAAAACAATCTGTTTTTCTCTTACCAACAACTCTAGGATGATAAATGGAGGTTTTTATGGAAATCTTGCATGCATCATGCTAGTTCTGAGCAAGGATGGGCTGGTTGCCTGTTTGGTAAAGGAGAGTCCTTTCAACTCTGAAAATGCGGTAAGAATTGACCCCTCTGAAATATTCCCCTTCAGGAATATCAACCTTTTTCACTGTTTGAAGCTGAGTCATCGTGCATTTTCTGGATGAGGAATGAGTACATAGACTTTTTAGGAGACAGTCTTGTTTAACCTTTCTTTGTTATTGGTAATAAATTCCACCTTGCATTGTTCATGAAGTGGCTGATTTAAGAATCAATCAGATGTTCCACCAGGTTGTGCTTTTTCAGAGCACTTCATGGACTAACATAATCTTACTCTGAGACATCAGATTCTTTATCATAAACATCCTGTATATCTTGGCATCATATTAGTGAGAATCTTCTGCTATCTGGTTTCAGAAAAGGATAAAGATAAAAGTAGGCATGGCTAATGAATGAAAAGACCCACTGTATTCTTTAAGGTAAAAGGAGACACCATTCCTGGTATCAAAAGGAAAGGTAGTCTAACTATCCCATATAATTCTAGTTTTATCACACGAAAGAGAAGAAAAAGAGGAATTTTTATTTTTTCTGCTTCTGGAAGCATCAACAAGTATTCAGAATAAGCCACACTGGGTGGGGGAGTGCTCAGACTATACTTAATGAATACAACCTTTTCATTTTTTTTTCTCAATTGAGGGAAATGGAAAGAGGCCTAGGTAATGGACAGGGATGGCTGCTCTTGGTTTCTTCTTTTGTGCCATTTTGCAGTCTCATTGGCATGAAATGGGTTGGGCCTCTATGATTGATGTTGGTCACAATAAAGTGAAAATAATTTTTTTTTTTTAGTCTTTTTGAGTTTGGACTGTCTTAAGACTTGAGTGGTTTGAACTTGGCTTGTTTAGCAACTGAAATTCAAGGTAAATATTAAAATATCTAAGTATATCTTTTATTTCATAGCCTTGGCTTTTTTACATGAATTACTGTGGAAAAATGAGCCAAGGAAAATGTCTATTAGAGAACTTTTCTACTTTAGAACTGAAATTATGTAATACCTACAAAAATGCTATCTTTAGATTGATACAGTGGGACAGGTCAAGCAATGTTCAAAGGCTTCGTATTCTTCTGTTTATCAACAATAGATACCAAACATTCTGTTCCTCAGAATCAGAAGCTTTATTTTAATTCCTTTTATCTAGCTGGAGAAAGGTTAAAGGAAAAGATTAACGTATTAAGATTTGTAAGAATTATGAGAATCTCTAATTCCAAAAAAGCTTTATTTTTGGCTCAGCTGCATGATAGCACAAACCAACTTTTGTTCTGCTTTAAGCTGAGCTATTTATACTTTGTAGTTCACTGAGGACAGTGCCTGAGGTTATTATTATTTTCCCTCATGGTGGGTTTGGTTTTTTTTTTGGAAACAGCATTTGAGAATATTATTCAAACATTTATTTTATTTTGTGCTTGGAATGTTTTAAAATACCCTCATTGCCTCCTCTTTCACACTAAGTGACAGTACTGTGAGTTTAATTCAGTGGAAGAAAATCTGTATCATACCAACCCAGGAAAGCAGGTGATATTTCTTGCAGCTTGAAGGAATGAGACTCGTCCCCTCTTTCTCTTTTGGAAATGAAGTGAGGGAGCATGGCAGGTGGTAACAAAAAAGATAGTAACATAAACTTCCTCCCTGAAACAGTATCCTATAAAAATGCAGCAGAAACATGTCCAGTGAAAATGGCTAGCTGTGTGGAAAGCTTGCCTGGGAATCCCGACATGATCGAGTAGCTCTTCTACAGCTGAGGATTACTAAGAGGTACTAGAGACTGGACCAGGTGCTGAACGGTGCAGACCTGTGTTGAATGTTTCTAATTAGTCCTCCTTTAGAGAGTTTAACTTTGCCACCAGTGAGAATACAAGATCAATACAAGGCCAAGAAGAAAATCTATGAATTGAAAGGAAACAGATTAAGCACTGGAAAAAGAAAGATTTGACTTGGTGCACTTTTTTTTTTTTAATACAAGCCTGACTTGTGGGTTGTATTTTCTTATTGTTGTTGTTTTTTGGTTTTGTTTTTATACAAGCCATAATTAATCCATGGAGTTCCTTGCTGCAGAACAGAATTGGGGCCAAGATCTTGGGCTGCTGCTAGCTTAGAGTCCATGTCTATTCCATTTTTTAAGCCAGGTGGAAAGCCTGAGAGGCTGTACATGTTGTGGTACATCAGTACTGTATGATTCATGCCCTGTAGCTCAGATCATGGAAGAGGCACCAGCTTGAACCCTGGGGCAAGGTGGAACAGACAGCAAAGTGTTAAGATGTCAGATGATTTGATGGGTTACTTGAGAAAGAGCAGGCTTTTAGGAGATGAAGTTATTTAATCAAGGATTTGGGTTTGTTTTCTCTTTTTTCATGAGTTTATCATTCTCTTATGTGCTCTTTAGGGTGATGGTCTGATGCAGACTTGAGAACAGCATGGGATCTTTCACAGTCTAGTGAGAAAGCCTATCCCTTTTGGGGAATGGTCCATGTATTTTACTGCTTTGTAACTCTGATTTCCTATTGATTTTTCATGTTGGATTGCTTGTCGTTTAGGTAGAAGTTTCTCTGCTTCAGTTTGAAACCTTTTTAAGCCATGCTGTTAGCTAATATACCTGTTATATCCTTCTTCCCCATTTCCTTGACATCAATTATACTTAGCCAGTTCATTCCAAACTGTTTATGTGCACTGAGCTGTAAACTACAGGGCAGCAACTGGGTGTGAGTTAGAGAGAGGCAAGTTTTCTAGAAAAGATGTTAACAAATGTCTTATGTGCAGACATTTAAGCAAAGGTCGATGTAATACAAAGGAAATACAAACTCACGCAGTCCTTTTTCTTTGTTTTCCCTATCATGTATCTTCTGTAATTTGTTTTGTCTTTACTCTTGCCACGCAACTCCCCCCCACTAATAAATTTCTGTAAGAAATTCTACCAAATAGTCTTAGCACTGCTCTTTCACCATCATAAGGCTTTGAGCGTCCTCGCTGGTGCACTAAAATATGATGATGCTGGAGGTAGAAATACTGATTTTTTTTTTTTTTTATGGTTTTGTTGTATTACTCATTTTCCTTTAGTATATATATTTGGGAATGTAATTAAAACCAATTGGTTTCAGCTATTCAGATATAAGCCTGGTAAGAAACAAATGAATTTAACTTGTTTCTACTCATACAAAACCCATAATCATATTTCAGAGGCATCATCTATTATGGATACAGTTGTAAGCAATATGAAAACAGAGAAGCCATGCATTTTTTTCCATATTTTCAGCTTTTTATGGTTTCAGTAGCTGGACTGCATCCAGATGCAGCTCCTACTGCAGTTTGTAAAATACCTAGAACTGAGCAAGTATGGTGTAGACTCACACAGGTGCAGGTACTGAAGGAAATGACCCGGGTTAGGGGCTACAGGGGGCACACTGGAAGATGGGGCTGCAGCCTCACCACGCAGGGGGTGTTGTAGGAATTGGGTACAATCCACTGCCTGATACTGGTGATGTATCAGGCAGGAACATTAACAGCAAAAGCAACTTCACACAAATGCAAAATGTTTATTGTAACCAACATGTTGATGATTTTTAAAACTGGATAGAAAGATTCTGCAGGTAGGTGTCTTTGCAGTAAGAGTTAGATAGTAGATCCCACCCGTGCATGAACCAAGCAGTGTTTCACAGCTGCATCCAGGGAGCGTAACAGGGCACAGGCGTGCCCAATGTACCTGCTGGGGGGCAAGCCTTTCAACAGAAGTGACTTCATCTGAACTTTGCTTAGCTACTTGTGGATAGTGGGACTCGGGATTAGGTTTTGTGGCTGAATGATCTTAGGGGAAAGTTGTGACTTGACGGTTTATTCTGATAAAAAGTGCAGTGATGTGGGTATTATTTAAAAGCAAGGTATTTCAACTGCCCTAGGAATCTACAGGAGTGTTTGAGGCCAAAAGAAAAAGTGGCAGTCTCACCTTTGAGGGCTTTAATAGACTCGTAGAAGCAGCCTTACATATAGTGCTGTGGAAAGAGGATTTAAAGATAGAGCTTTCCCAATTTTTTAGAAGCATCTGCTACAACAAGACTACAGACTATACAAAAGCTGTGTGACTTGGCTAGAAACAAAGTGAAAGGCTGTTTTGAGTGAATGATCCGGGAAGAGGTTTTTTTCAAGCCATCTGTGAGTGTTTTAATGGAGAAGAACAGAGTGAAAGCATGCGAGTGAAGCAGGTAAGTCTTTGCTACAGCAATTTATACAGTTAAAGGGGTTAACTGTTCATCTTTTTAGTGCACAGAGAGCACGTTTACATTCATCGTCCGGTTGCAGTTTACACTTACCATAACAGACTAGAAGCTGATCTCTGTTGAGCTATCACCACCTAGTGGTAAAATAGAAATGATAGAAAATAACAGAAACGTGGAGACTCTCACAAGTATTTTTGTTAGCTGTTGTGCTTTTGCAGAGTGTTGTGGAAAAGGTAGGAGCAATAGAACTGATGAACTTTGTTAGAAGTGAAAATTAATAAATGCGGTAGTAATCCATTACTAGCTTCATCTTTTAATGGTTCTTCTTTCTGTGTTGTGTGATAACTTGTTAAGGAGTAGTTACTTATGTAATAATTTCTCTCTTTAAACTATTGCTTGTAGATGTAATTAGCTAGTACACAAGTTTTCTGTTCTTGCCTGGGTGTGATTGACTGTAAATGGAGCTTTGATGTTTAAAAGAGGGTGAGGTTTCTTGTATTATATAATGAAAAGTTTTAAGTGGAGCTAACTACATTTTATATCTACGCTGTTCTGACTTGTTTGAATATATATATTTTGCCTGATATATACCTATTTCATATACATTTTGCCTGATATATACCTATTTCATATACTATATGTTTAATAAAAATGCTTTTACTTTTTTAAAATAAAAATCACTTTCAGTAGTATGGGCAGTAAGCAATGTACTAGCTCATCAGTGGAGGTAGGCTGATGGCGGAGTCCTAGAATTTGACACCTTCCTGAATGTGTGTGTTTTGCCTGTGTGTTTCCATTTCTATATCTTCCTGAGCAATCAGTGTAGATTACCCCCTCCTCCATATTCAGCTGGGGTGGAGACTGTGGCTCACACTTCCCTTAAGCTACCTATTGGGGCTTGGCTTTTCTCAGTCCTCAAATGTGGATAGTTACCCTCATTAATGCTATCTAAAACTGTCATTTTCATTATTTCTTGCTTGAGACAATTGTAGGGGGGGAAAAAAAGGAAGATCTGTCTAAAAGAACTGAGCTTGTTTAGCCTAGAGAAGCTGAGCTGTGGGGGAAGAGATAATTTGACGCTGCCTCTGAATGCCTTGTAAGGGTAACATGGAAAAAGCTATTGAGCTGAAGAGCAAAGTTACCCAAGAATAATCTAGCTGTCAATAAATCCAAGTTTCTGATCATTAGAGACAAGTGTCTGAAGTGGGCATCTAACTAGTGATAGGGCAAGAAGGATGATTACTTCAGAGGTGAAGTTTGGTATGTTCATGGAAGAAATAGGACGTGATTTTCTGTAATAGTAGGTAGGTGCTAGAGCCAGTGATGCTGGGAGCTCTTCTCTGAACGTTTGTCCTGAAACGTGGACAGTGTGGTTGTTTTTTGGAAATTTTTGAACATATGTTTATCTGTACCTCTCTTACACAGAGAGGTGTATATCACTGATAGCTTCATGTGTTTGTTTTAATCTGTGTCTACATAGTTTAGGGTAACTTAACGTGATTCAAAGCCATGTTGATGTGTCATTGAGCCACGAGCCACTATATTTACATAGGTTTACACTGTGCCATATTGAGACATCTAAGCTATCAGGTAAGTCTCACAAGGTACTGGACTAAGCCAAGCCAACATGACTAAAAATTAAGCAAGATAAAAACCCTTCCACTTCAGAACCCCGAAGTGGCCTTTTCCATTACTGTCTTAGTGAACTGATCCAACCAAAAGCATAGCACTGGTTGACGATTTTTCTGTCCCTCAAATGGTGTGCATGGTGTCTTCTTGGAAGGGCTTCTGCTTCTTTATGGTGCCTGCCAAAACATGAACATCTTATCTTCCATTTCTGTAAGCTGTGACTGTTTCTGAAAAAAGAGTTACACTTTCTTTTACTATCTTAATTACTTGGATAGTTGCTATGAACCAGATGGGAATGTGATCTCTGATCTCTTTTTATAGGTTCTTTTAGAAAAATAGTAACAGCGCTAGAAGTCATTAGTTGCTTTAAACTTGTTTATATTTTTAGAATGTAACTGCTTTACAAAACTTCATATCTGTTGTCTTTGTTTCAGTTTTGTTGGGATTTGTTTATATAAATATGAAATTGCCTAATAAGAAACATAAGGAAGAACAGATTTTTGTCCCACAGGTGTACAGAATGAGTGCACAAAAACTATGTGCTGTACCTCAGATTAAATGGCAACTTTGTTTCTTGAAGTAGAAATAGTTATCATCTCTTTGACAAATGTGAACATAAAATAAAATTATGTTCCACTCATAGAAGCTGTTTTCTTTGACCACAAATGGTTCTGTGTGTTAGAAATGTGTTTCGCTGCCTTGTTAGACTGAACACTTTTTGGCTATGTTTTCAGGGAAGGCTTCCTCTGGTACCTTTTGGTGTCCTTTTCTGACTCTTTGCTCTAATTTTTAGACTTATCACTAATGTGAATAAATCTGTGGCTCCTTTGTTGGGCACCTCTTAAAATTTTCAGTATGAAACACCTGAGATTCCTTCTTTAAATAAAAATCTTGTTTGTTTTAATAAGGAAGACAAATACCAAAAATTTTTAACTTAAAACTACCAGTATTCTTCAGGTGATGGTTTCATCAAATCTAGTACTGTTTTGGAAAATTAAAAAAAAAAAAAAAAAACAACAAACCCATAATAAGATAAAAGCTGTACTATATTTGAAATTATTTCTGCTGAACATCTAATGACTTTTTTTTTCAACCGAAATCAAGTTGTACGCTGCTAGCTTAGACAAAATGACATGATGTGGTGTAGCTTTATCTCTGCCCTTCTCACTTTCCCTTTTTTTTTCTTGTAGTGATTACTAGTATCTTGTCTGAAGAGATAGTAATATGTTTTAAATTATACATTGTTCTTTAATGTCTTAGTATATTGAATTAATTATGATACCTTCCATCTTTTAAGAGTTTTAGCTGCTGTCATGTTACGAAGTGGGAACTGGAAGAATTAGCAATATGTTTGTTAGCACTTCACTATGCACATGGGCTTACATGTCTTGCCCTGATAGGTGCTTCTCATGATATCAGTGCATTATGCTGCTGTTCCTCTCTAACTGAACTAAACTACTGTGTTCATATACAAAGTCAGCAGGTAACAGATGAGGGCAAGACAAGGTGGTGTCTGCTGGAGGCAGCAGTGATGGCCTGGCATCGTACAAAAGGCAGGAACAAGGGACTTCCCCCCCCCCCCCCCCCCCAATGTCCGTATTTCTGAAAGAGTTTTGACTATCATTTGCATCCAGGTAGTGGTAATGCTGCATTACAGTTTAAGCTTCTTGATACCACGGGTTGATCTTACTCCTAGTTTTCCTTCCTTATCATTTTTGTGTGCCGACTGCACATTTGAATTCCTTTGTTCTCCTTTATTCATCTTGAATGCATTGTTTTTCTATTTCTCCATGTTTCTTTAGCCAAACTCATAGAAGAAAAGTATAACTAATAGCTGTATTCCACCATGTTTGCCACAACTTTATATATAGTTTCCTAATCTCTCTCTCTCTCTTCTTTTCTGTGAAGACTCTCAATGCTTTGGGGAAGATACTGTTGTATGTTTGTAAATCTGCCCCAGTAACTTCCAACAGAGAGCAAAGCGGGGTAGCTTTATTGATATCTCCTGGGCCCCGTTTGCTTGATGGCACTGATGACAGTGAAAAGGTACCTGATGGAATGATAGAAGGATCTGTGAAGTAGGAGGGCTTCTCTCCATCACATTGGAATGATGTCCTTCACAAATGGCAAACTTAAGAATTTAAGTAGGTTGCATATGATAATGTCTACTACAACTGTAAATTGTACTGGCAGTGCCCCAAGTTCTTAGTCAGAGTTGCACCCACTTGTATGCCATCAAATGGATATCAGTCAGGGAGGCCTGGTGTCGTGGTTTAATCTCAGTCGGCAACTAAGCACCACGCAGCCGCTCGCTCACTCCCCCCCACCCGGTGGGATGGGGGAGAGAACTGGAAGAGCACAAGTGAGACAAACTCGTGGGTTGAGATAAAAACAGTTTAATAATTGAAATAAAATGATGATGATGATAATAATATGATAATAATAATAATACACAAAGCAAGTGATGCACGGTGCAATTGCTCACCACCCGCTGACCGATGCCCAGCCAGTCCCCGAGCAGCGGCCCCCCCGGCCAGCTTTCCCCAGTTTATGTACTGAGCATGACGTCACATGGTATGGAATGTCCCTTTGGCCAGTCTGGCTGTGCCCCCTCCCAGCTTCTTGTGCACCTCCAGCCTTCTCAGTCGGTAGAGCATGGGAAGCTGAAAAGTCCTTGGCTAGTGTAAGCATTACCTAGCAACAACTAAAACGTCGGTGTGTTATCAGCTTTGTTCTCATCCTAAATCGAAAACACTGTACCAGCTACTAGGAAGGAAATTAACTCTATCCCTGCCGAAACCAGGACACCTGGCCGCTGGACATTACGGGTCCTAAGGGAGAGAGCTTAACAGTTGTATTTCTACTAGGCTGCAAGTATTCAGTGAAAGGACTATGGTTTAAAGGATGAGAATTAATGACTGAAACAGAATCCCATGACTTAACTGGTAATTCTCAGAAATACTTTTTTTTTTTTTTTTAAACAATAGATTTGTTTACAGGAATGTACTTTCTCAAAACAGATGTGACCAAGTAAATCCTCTTTGCTCTGGAAACAAAGCACAAATTTAGGTTAGCATACAATAAATGAAAGCCCTTTAGGTGGCACCCCCTAGCACTGTGTACCATCTGGTAAACTCTACTTCTGTGTGAAATTCCTATAATTACATCTGATGTCTGAAGTGAAATTTTGTCTGTAAAGGTAATTGTCTGGCCTACTGCTCTCATTTTTTGACAAGCTTAGTGATTATATGAGTTTTCACAACAAATATTGGCTATGTGGTCTGTCTACCCAAGGCTGCGTGAGAGGTGAGATACAAGCTGTGGGAATCTTTGAGACTGCTAGAACAAATCTAGCCTTTGCCTAGAAAGCATCGTGTTCTTTCCAAAGCTTTTTATTTCTAGTGTTGCTGAGCTGCTATGAGGGAGAGGAAAACCCAGTCTACTCTATTGGTTTGCTTTCTAAAGAGAGAGAAGGTGTGTTTTGTTTTTTAAACTGAATCAAAATTATGAGTGCAAAGCAGTTAAAACCGTTTCATTTATTTATTTTTTAAATAGCTTTTTATAGCATAGAAGTACTTCAGGCTTATTGACAGAACAGGGTTTGTTGGTATCAAGTTGAGACTCTTTGTGTTATTATCTGTTGAGCCCAAACCTAGTCTGATTTTATTTGTCCAGGCAATGCCTTATTATTGAAAGATGCTTGGCACTTTGAGATGCTATCCATGAGAAGCGATTCCTGCAGTTTTATTTGACTTTACTACTGATTTCCTCCTCTCTACTCACCCCTAGCCTTTGGGGCAAGGTTTTCTGAGGCCAGCAGGATCTGAGAGTGGTACTTGTGTGACTGGTAGAAGGGTAGAATATCCCTTGAAAAGGTTAAGGATTAAGAGTGAGAAAGGAGCATTTTCAGAGTCTTTCAGAACAAGGAAAGGGAGTAGTATTCTACGCAACTCAATGTTGTGCATGGTCAGCAATGCAGAAGGCTTATGTTGGAGCTCTCTGCTTTCAGCACTGGAGTTTTGCTCCTCAAGGAGCTATTTATTTTAATACATCTCTGTCAGGTGTCACATTTTTCCTCAAAAGAAAGCTGAGATTTCTTAGAGCTTACATAGTGCTCGTAATGGAGAGATTGTTGGGATGGATATCTTGGGCCAGTGAATGTTTAGAGTGACACTTTTCTTTGAAAGACAAAATGTTATTGGGAATATGTCTGAACCAGGAATGTACACAGTCATCCCTTTTTAGGCTCTGTTGACTAGATTCCATCCAGAGTTGGGATAACTAACTAAACTTGGGAACGCTTGGGACCTAACAGCATGTGCCCTTATAGGTTCATAGTTCTGATATACAACCTTCATATATTTAAAACAAACATCCAGTAAAACCCACAAAATATGTATAGCCTGTTCCTGCAGACTACCATATATGTGTGTGCAAAAATAGTGAATAAATTGCATTGATTAAAAGCCTACTGTTAATTTTCTGATAAGCAAAATGAATAATATAATGGGGCTTTTGGTAATATATAATAACAATGCACCTGTCTGCTGAGGATTATGGAGAATAATTTATACTGAAATGTAAAACTCCAGCATAATCTGTCAGCCTGCATGGAATATTTGGCAGATTTGCAGTTTTCACCTTAGAGAGCAATGGAAAAAGGTAATATTAGTCAAAGATTAAATACAGTAGCATAAGCTTTGAATTAAAAAGAATGTTTAAGGAATGCCTCTTTCTGTTGGATTTTTGGTATTGTTTAATTAAGTGAGGGAGGGCAGTTGATAGGTATTGTTCCAGAAAGTTTCAGTATATAATGGGAAACTGAGGCTATTCTCTGCTGTTTCAGAACGATAGGTATCGGATAGAATCAGATACAGGTCCTTTATATAAAGCTTTATTATTTTCATGGTATTTTCCACTGTCTTGCTGGTGACAGTGAGGTACTAACCAAATAAGCCTGCCATTTGCTTAAACCAATGTACACTATGCACAACAGCAGGTATTTCTGAATAATAGCCTCAAAACCAGAGATTATATTCCTCATCAGCTGTTTGGCTTGAAGTTATTTTTATTCAACAGTTGTGGGATGGTTTGGCAGTTAGCTGTTATTCTGTTTTGTGAAGTTTTTTGGGTTTGCTTGTTCTTCTACTGCAAAACTCCAACCACTGCCAAGGTTCCCCACCCTCTGGTAACTCTTCTGTTGTTCTCCTCCCATTCCAAAGCAAAGGCTCGTTTATAGTACCTCTTAAGACACCAAAAATCAGTTGTTTGGCATAGGGCTGTTTTATGGTACAGCACAATCCAAACAGCAAGTGATGGCTTCCAAGGAGGCATCCAAATATGAACCTAGTGTCCTGTGCTCCTGTGAGTACCTGGTGCTAAGTGGTTTTCATATGTTTGATTAAGCAGCCATCATTTTTCCAGAATGGAGAAATACATCATTTGGAAGTGAGGGGGGAAAAACTTCCTTCTGCATATTTTTACTATAATTTTCCTGAGTGTGTACTCAAGTGAAGGATTCAGCCTCACACCTCTTTCTTACAGACTGGGTATATTCACTGATAAGAGATTTAGAACATGCAGTGCAGGCAAATGAAACTATCCTACTATTGATTTACTGCATGTACACTTTGATAAGCGATTCTGTAGCCTTGTCTTTTGCAGTCAATCCAAGTAGGGCTCAAAAAGCCTTGGAGGTAGGGTACGGCCCATTTCAACTGAAGGAATCTCTCTTTTCCCCTCTCCTCAACTCATCCTGAAGTCTTTTATCCTCCCAAATGCATCCTACTCTAGAACCTCATTCACATGAACCAAAGCAAGTCCCCAAATCTTACTCCTCTTTCTCCTTGGTTCCCCTCTTGTCTGAGGGGAACATGCTGACTGACCCTGCGCCCTTACTTTCTCCAAAACTGGCTTCTTGTCCTGCTTCTGGGGAGAACTTTGAAAGGTCTGGGGTAAGCTGCATGTTTCACACACTGACAGGACGTGATTTGGGAGTTAGATGACTGAGATTAGATGGGGGCAAGGGAGGAATAGGTATATGGCAGGGCTAGTCCCAGGCAATCATAACTTCTGTCCTCACTACTTGCTCAACCCATGAGACCAGTAACATTGAGCCCCAACCCCTTTGATCTCTGTATCATTATCTTTCATTTGGCCTGAATGAGAATTGCTTTAAGGGATCTTGAGCATTAATATGTCCTGTGAGCATCTGCAGATTGAGTTTTACCCACTACTACATTTACCTTCCAGCAGAGTCATAGTTTACTACAGAACTATTACTTTGGGAGGTTTTTTAAAATGATCTACTCATGTAGTCAAGAGTCTGAGTAATGATACCTCTATAGATATAGTGATTTGGGTAATCTCGTTAATATGCATGATGAGGTTCTTCAGTAGAAATCGACAAGTCAGATAGGAATAGTTTTAAAGGAGTCATTAATGCCTTAATGTGTTAATGATCCATGTATAATGGAGTGCCTCCATAGTCACTAACAGGTGTCATAATGGTCTTAGTATGGAAAAATGGAGGTAGCTCCTCTTTCATTTTATCCTGAAGTCATACCTCTTCCTTATGTAAAACTGCACGGTAAGACTAAAAACTGATGTGAAACCTGAAGTCATAGGTAGGATGTAACAAACGCACGAGACGTTCATAGGTGTGCTGGAGTAAAAAAAAAGCTTTCAAAAGACTGCAGCCTAATACTAACTGAAATGTGGAATGCTTGTGGAGTTGAGCTATGTTAATTTTATTCTTACTTTTGTTGTAGTGTTTGTAACACAACAGTGCACACAGATCAAGGGTAATTTTGTTACCTTCTTTTCTTAGAAAAGTGGGAAACAAATGTTAAATAGAGAAAATTTAATTTAATTGATAGCATCGAGCTTCTTGTCTTGCATTTAAAATATTAAAATGTATAAAATACTAAAAATTTAGGGTGTTCTTAATCGGTATTTCTAAAGGAAGTATCAGCAGGTTTCCCTTTCTGTACGCAGGTTATCAGAGATTATTATATTGGAGACCAATAATCCATCCACTCTGAGATCAGTACTGATCTCTCTTGTGTTCAGCCCCAATCTAATATTTAACTGTGAAAAGTGGAATTATTTGAATGGGAGGGAATGAATGACTCTCCCAACCAGCCTTGCAACTTTATGGCTAGAGCTTTTGCTTGCATGGAGGAAATGTGGAATGAAATTATTTGTCAAAAGGAGGCAGAGAAGTGATGTTTTAAGTCTACTTTCCATGTAGCCATTAGTATGGTTACCTGTTATAGAAGAGCTCCTTGATGTTCCCACAAATCTTTAATTCTTCTTATGCATGCCTGTATCAAAATGAAATATCCCTAAAAGATGTAGGAGAAGCTGGTAAAATGAATAATAACAAATTGCCAGAGTCATATGGTTGCTTTTTAAGTTCAAGCGTGAAGTTGCCAAACTGCTCAGTACGGTGCATAACTTCTCGCTTAAACTGACTCCAGTACCAGACAGATGAGAGAAAGTAAAAATGGTCTTTAACAACATTTCAGAAATTACAGATCAATAAATCTGATGTATAGAACAAAAAAGTGGAAGTGATTAGACTAGTAGAAATGTGTTGCAAAGGGGAAGAATAAATATTAATTTTATAGAGAAAAATTGCACACTAGGGCATCAATTAGGGTAGAATTTAGGGTAGGCGTTTGGGTAAAATTGATATAATTGATTAAAGTATGATAAGGATTTGAAAAACCTTTAGATGAAGTTTTCTCACCAAATACTTTTAATGGGATAACAGGGAAGGTGCTCTTCTAGATTAGTAAGAGACTAAATATAAGAACCAAAGGGATAAGAATTAATGGAAAGGGATTTATGCTTTTTCCACATTAATAAATTTTCTGGGAGAGGAGGTGAGTGGTAAAATGACAAATTTGTGGAAGTTCCCCAAGTTAATCAGCATATTTAAATCTAAAACTCGGTAGAGGTACTGGTAGAAGATTACAATTATTAATGACTAGCCAGTTTAAAAAAAAAAAAAAAAGATGAAAAATAAATATTAATAAATGTAGATTATGCAAATGGAGAATATACGTATTCAGAATTAGACACTCAGTTCTGGAAGCATGCATGCCCTTGGGAACCTTGAGGGAAAGGAAGCGCATGACAAAATATCCCTATTGCTCTTCATAATTTCTATGTCCACTCGTTTCAGAAGGGATGTGGTAAATCAGAAAGGGTAAGAGAGAGAGCATGTTGATTTTCTTTTTTTTTTGTTTGTTTGTTTGTTTGAATGGAACTGCTTCCATGTGAGGAGAAATGAAAAAGTTCAGAACGCTGCTTGGAAAACCAATGTCAAGATAATGGACACTGGCATATAAATGGAGCGAGGAAAGCAAATAGGGAAGATTGTACAGTCTTCCTAGCAATAGATGAGTCAGGGAATACCTAATGAAAGTATTAAGTGCCAGACATAAATAGTTTTCCACACAATGCATAATTAAATAAGGGAGTTCACTTCTGCTAACCACTTCATTAATAGCTTGAAAAGCCATTAGACAAGTTCAAGTAAGAAAAATGCATTAAGTGCTATTGAAAACAGCAACAGTTTTGATAAAGCCTCTGTTTACCCCTAAGCCACAGATAACTGATAACAGAAGGGTACACAAAAGAAGTAATGCTGTTTATTTGCCCTGATTTTCTCTTTTGAAATCTTACATGGAAATCTTTGATCAAGTACATCAGTTCTGTCACTCAATATTTTCATCATAGATGTGCTTGTTCTCTTTCTCTCTTGCACATGAGCTTTTGTTTGCGTTCTCTCTGTTTACTTACTGATTCATCCAGGTTCAGGAATGGGGTCCCAGTTGAAAGTCTCAAGCAATACACTTGAATAACTTGGAGTTTCTTGGTCCCCTCCGTGTAGTGTATCTAGGTATGTTTGGAGATCTGCTCTCAGCTGAAGATCACAGCCCTAAAATATCATTATAGCATCTAGCCCTCCATGGATTTAGCTGCAGAGTTTAACGTTGTGATCTTACAAGCGTCTCCACAGATAGATGTCCATATTCATCAAGTCCCCAGAAGCCCATCATGTTGAGTAGCTGGTGACCATGGGGTCTCAAATTGTATATTTTACATTTCTGCTGACATTGGCCTAAATTAGCACTTTCTGCTGTATTGGCAGCGATTTATTACCGTATACCCTGTAAGCTCTTGACACTCCCTGCCTTGAGGATACTTCTCGTCTTTGAGTTTTGCATCCTCCAGCTGTATCTTGCCCATAATCGCTAGAGGGAGAAAATAGATCAAATGACTGACTTTGGCTACCGTATGACTTTGGCTACCGTATGAAAGTTTTAATTCTGCTCGTTTTATGGAGCAATGAAATAAATACAGGTGTGACTATAGCTTGCTAGAAAGGATACAAGTTTGACTATTTGGCTTTAAACTCTTTTTTTAATACAGCCAAGCACCTCGCCCGTGGCTGGCAGGCGCCAGCACCCGTGGGCCCCCACAGCCGGGGAGTGCAGCCCCGGGCTGGAGCTGCCCCATCCAGCCTCTTCCCCTCCCAGCTCTCCCTCTTTTGGATGACTTTTCTTCATTTTTCCATAGGGGAAAAAAATATTTGCAAATAGTAATTTCTTCTTGTCATAAGACTTCAGTGGTTTAAGATACAAGATCTGCAGAAGGCTGTTATGTTTTCAAATGATAATCAGATGACACATTGTGATTTCTTTTTTTATGCGATGCCTGACTTTTCAGGCTCTACTGCAACCCAAAAATAGAATATGAAATGCAATATGAAAAATGAAGTCTTTATTGCCACTCGCAAAATAACTAAGCCAGCTTATAACTGTTATTCATAATGACACTTTATTGCATGAACCTTAAAATTAATTTTAATTCCTTGATTATAAAGACTGTTAAGAGAACATGCATTTTGTTATAGATGTGTATGTACTAGCTAGCTTTTGACTGATCTTGAGCAAACCTTTAGCTGACACATGATTTTAGTTCCTTTTGAAGTCCATTAGAAAACTTACATTATTCCTCATCCTCAACTTTAGTCTGTCCGTAAAATGAGCCATGAATACTGGCTCACTTGTGGATAGTACTAAGTGAGCCCAGTGCATCTCACTGATATTTTTTTTTTTCCCTAGAGTTCATAAAATTTTTATGGGAATATATGAAGGAAAGAGACATTAGCTATCTGAACATAAAAAAAAAAAAAAGCTGTTATAAAGTGTAAATACAGGGCTACTAGTTTCTCATAGTATAGTCCTTTGCTTGTTATGTTTTGCTGTGACTGCAGGATGACACCTAACTGCATGCTGTTTCCAGAGAGGAACACTAATTCTGACATACCCCGATGCTGAGGTGATTTCATTATAGACAGCCTGTTCTGCAGCAATGCTAGAAGAAAATAAAAGTAAATGATTTTCATGTTACTTATCTAATAGAAAGAGGTAGCCATCCTAAATGCATACATGGTTAACTCAGAAGTCTTTAGCAGGTACGTAATGTGAAAACCTTAAGTCTTCTATGATGCAGGCTCATCTAAATATATAATGTGAATTCATGTGTAAGTATATAATGTGAAATTATTCAAATCCTAGCAAAACAGACTAGTAGACATAATCTTCATTAATGCCATTTAAAAAGTGTAATTAACATTAAAAATATACATTTGCAAACTTTAGAATTTTAGTCTTTGGAAATATTAGATCAGATGACATCCAGCTTAATTTTGGCTGCTCAGAGTTGTAGAATTTTTGGAGTGCCATTAGGTGGTCCTGGGAGAGCCAGGGTTGAAGGCAGCTTTCGTGGTTTCTATCCCTAGCTGCACATAAATAAGTAGGTTTTTGATCACTCAAAAAAGGGCTTTGAAAAACTTTGCCATTATTTGACTTGACTGCTTCATTTTCAATTTTGAAAATTATGTTTAATTTTTGCATGTGGCTGCCTAAACTTACATGTGATCATTTTTTAATGATCACATTATAATACAATATAATTTGTATTGTACAAATATTGGTAGACTTGGGCAGGCTATAACTGGATTACTACTTTTAAGAGAGCTCTGTGTTAACAGCTTTTAAATAGCGGACTTGCTTTGTTTCACCTTTAGTCATGTTTCTAGAGGTGTTGCAAAAAGTTTCCTGCTTATTCAGTTTGCACGGATTTCGCATTTTCTCTGTTTATTTCTTTTGGATTTTTGGTTACTTTTATTTAGTGTTTGCTCGAGGTGTTGTCTTGGGTTGGTTTGGATGATGATTATTTTATTCAAGCAACTTTTGGAAAATTGAATTCTTCAAGAACAGGTACTAGAAAAAGGAATTTTTAAAGAACAGTCAGCTGTTCATCAAGTAACTGTATTGAGCCTGTATTGAGTAACTGTAACTGTATTGTACAAGTAACTGTATTGAGCCTAAGAAATGGTATGTTTTGAGTAACTGAGCATTAAAGTGCCATGCTTATTTAAAGAACACACAGGAGCAGCTGGTAGAGATTGAGACAACCTTGCTAGTTTCCAAAGGTGGTCATTTAAGTGCAACTTGGAAAGTTAGCTTGTGTCTTTCTGGTGACTATGACCAATGCATCATCCTGTGGAGGCCATAAGATCTTCCCTCCTAGCCATACTGGAGTACTTGCATCCAGCTTTGAAGCCAGCAACTCTCATCTTGATTCCTCGTGCCCCTCCCCTCCCTCCCCCGCCATAAGTGCAGTCAGGTTAACTCCCAGATCTTCCCTGGCAGTAGCAAGCAGAACCAGGGAGATTCTGACAGTGGCCACTTGTGTTGTCCACTGGTGGCTGCTAGCTTTCATTCCTTCCTTCCAGTAAGGATATAATTGAAGGCTGTCCTCCATTTCATAATCTTCTTCATGGGTACATCCACTAGGAATAAAATCTTTTGTGCTTTTTACAACAAAAGCATATGAAAGTTTTCCATCTTCGCTTGCCATAAATCAATGTAGGATAGTTCAATCACCTGCTTCCTGTTAGGATGGAGAAACTGAGGCAGGAACCAAATCTATGGAAATAATATTCATTGTTTATGAAGTGCTTTGCTATGTTTAAAAGGTACAGAACAGTAGAAAAGTTCACCTCCACTTTAATTGCTTATCTATAATGTAATTGGAGTATGGGAAATTGCATTAAATGTACTGAACACATTCACACCAAAACAGCTCTACGAAAAACCATGCAGTTTTATGAATCAGAAAAATGTAACTAAATGCTACTTGAAGGTGACATGATAAAATTAGACTACTCAGGTTGCTCATTTTATGTTAAATTGAATGATGCTGGGAAAGGTATTCCAAAATAAAATTGGTATAAATCCCTCTCTCTACCCCTTCCTTAAGAAATGCAGCACAGGAGAGAAGCTGTCAGATTTTATTGATTTCTGTGAGCTTTTGTATGGTTTAGTATTCAAACCACTCAGAACTCTCATTATCTGTTAAATGTTCTCTAACTGCTGCCTGTCCTAATACTGAAAATAGGAAGCAAGTGCTTGAAGGAGAATGGGAGGGGCAGAAAAAAAGCTGCTCAGCATCACCTAAACTTGCTTTCAGCTCCTTCTGGCCTTTTTGTAGAATTTTAATTTTAAAGCTTGCTTGGTAGACTGAGCTTAGTCTCAACTTCTGCTAGCTGACTTGAATTACGTAAAACAAAAGGAGATCCTATCAACAAGGCCAATGGCATCCTGGCCTGTATCAGAACTAGTGTGGCCAGCAGGAGTAGGGAAGTGATCGTGCCCCTGTACTCGGCCCTGGTGAGGCCGCACCTCGAATACTGTGTTCAGTTTTGGGCCCCTCACTACAAGAAGGACGTCGAGGTGCTGGAGCGTGTCCACAGAAGGGCAACGAGGCTGGTGAGGGGTCTGGAGAACAAGTCTTATGAGGAGCGGCTGAGGGAACTGGGGCTGTTTAGCCTGGAGAAGAGGAGGCTGAGGGGAGACCTCATCGCTCTCTACAACTCCCTGAAAGGAGGTTGTAGCGAGGTGGGTGTCGATCTCTTCTCCCAAGTAACTAGCGATAGGGCGAGAGGAAAAGGCCTGAAGTTGTGCCAGGGGAGGTTTAGATTGGACATGAGGAAAAATGTCTTTACTGAAAGAGTGGTGAAACATTGGAACAGGCTGCCCAGGGAAGTGGTTGAGTCCCCATCCCTGGAAGTGTTTAAAAGACATGTAGATGAGGTGCTTAGGGACATGGTTTAGTGGGCATGGTGGTGTTAGGTCGACGGTTGGACTCGATGATCTTAGAGGTCTTTTCCAACCTCAATGATTCTATGATTGTAACACAAGACTATAGTTTTAAAATGAACCACTGAATTCTGGTAAACCTAGGATTGCCTATATTTTTTTTATTTTGTTTCAATAACACTTCTTTATAGAAGTGTTATTCATAATATATAAATATATGTTACAATATGTATTTATATATAAAAATATAATATATACTTTATATATAAATAACTTTAAAACTTCTCTAAATTAAAAACAAACTATGAATTCTTAAGGATTAAAGTATACAGACACATAGAGACGCTTCTTTTAATTTTTCTTTTAAGGTCTGCTACATAACATTTTTGTACATGGTATGGGCAATTCTGGAATTTAGCCAGTAAGCAGATATTGAAAACAGAACTGTTATCTAGCGAGATTGCTCTGCACGCCCTCTCCCGTTCCGTCTTAAACTTCATTATTGAATCTTTCCTTTTTATCTCTCTCGGTTTTCCTTCACCGTTTTAGAAAGGATGATAGAAGCAGAAAGACAGGCAGACAGGTGCAGAGGACACAATACCACCTGGGAACAAAAGAACTGAGAGGAAGAGTCAGACTAGAACTTTGTGTATTTGCAAGTCTTTGCCAAAAAATTTTTTTGATCATTTATACCTTACATAATTTAACCAAAATATCAGATTCTTATATTGGTTAATAGATTGACACATATTCAAGTTAAATGCAGGCTGTGCTTCCATACTCTGTATTTCTTATCTGGACTCTGTGCTAGCACAGCTGTTTACAGAGCTGTGCTAGAATGAATATAGTGGAAACTATTTTGCAATATACTGCGCTCCATTCCTCCCTGCTTATACATTCAGGGACTAACTTTAGTTTTTTAGATGACACATTACAGTGCTAATGTGCTCATCTGGGATAAATGATGCCTTTTAAGTTCTTGCATCAGAAAATTGCTCTAGTATAGGTCATGCAGTGCTGTTTCATGTGTCATAACAGCATCATGACTTCATTTCTGTGCATAGTGCTTCAATGTCAAATGCTAATTGAGGAAAAAGTACAGTTATTATTCAGGTGCCAGAATAACACTGTCCTGTCCGGTCTGCCAACTTCTGCAGCATAAACAACAGCTGTTGCTCAATGCTGTGGGTAACTGTCTGGTTGGTTTTTTAACCCAGGTTTATGTGGTCAGGGCAGCAGAGGTGTTGAGGAGAGTATCACTGGTGAAAGCTAGTCGCTGCAGTGGGGCGTACGAGAAGTGCTGGCACATCTGTATCTCTTCTTGAGACCGTGTGCATCAACTGCTGCGGCTCCCCAAGCCGATAACCTGCCCAGGCCGTGGGACCTCTTAGGTGCCTCTGAACAGAGTTTTCCCTAAAGGGAAAAGAGCCCAAGCACAGAGCTGAATTTCAGAAGCATTTCTGTTTGTGTCATACACTATCCTCTAAGAAAGAGTGGTATTGCCCATTGAACGTTTCCAGCTAAATAAATATCATTCAATTAAGTAGTGTTTTGTTTGCTGTTTGAAATACATTGCCAGCTTTTGCTGACCAGATCCAGAAGTTGAGCTCTTCTTCTAAAGGCCTTGGCTACTCTCCCAGAGATCATTCAGAAATGCTAATATGGTTTAGTGATTTTCTTTTTTTTAAGTGGCCACGGTGGCAGACTGGCACAGTATACTTGAAATTGCTTCATTCATAATCAGTAATTAGGATCCTCTGAAACTGTGCCCTAATAAATATAAAAAATTGTCATGATGTCGTTCCATACCAGTATTTTAATGCTTTCTATCAGCCAACATTAAATGTTTCCTTAAAATAGTCATTCACATATCAAAAAGGTATTTTTGAAACTTGCCTACCATCTTTGTTAAACCTTTCCTTTATATTTCTAAGGAGAAACGTAATGCCTTAAAATGTAGTCCAGGGTGATAGATTATGCTTCATTTATTTTGGAAATAATTAACACTTTAACTTACCAATACATTGCCCAAGGCTTATAATAATAAATTGCAGAAATAATCATAAAATGTGACTGTCATCTGAGATTCAGTTCCATTGTCTCAACAAAGCGTACACATTTCTCAGTATCTTATTTAGTTTTGATTTTGAAGCTATTAAGCATTTCCTTGCAGCTTCAAGTAAAAGTCTAAAAAAATCTGGCAAAAAACCAATCTAGTTTAATAATCCAACCGTGAAATAACAAAAAAGGCTCATTACTGCTATCTAATAATAAAGGGGATCTAATGTTAATTTCTGAAATGCTGATTGTAGAGTTTAAAGTTCTACTAAAACTAAAAAAATAAAAATACCCATTGTCTGTGTTCAGAGTATCACTGAAATGCTTTTACGTGTCAGTGACACCTGCAATTTTCTTACCTGGGTGTCCCGCGCCCCCCCCCCCCCCCCCCCCCAAAAAAAAAAAAAAGTTGCATTATGTTAGCAATAGGGAAATGTAATTGTATCCATATGATATACATGTATCCTGTAAGATATACCAATACGCAGGCGAGTTACAGCAGTTTCTCCAGCTTTGGCCTGTAGGGGACATTGTATATAGTATTATAAATTTGTTTAATGTCCATCTGTTGTTTGTGAATTTAAGTGTCTGTTCCTAATGGCATAGCTTGTAAATCTACAGTACCACGATTCCTAAATCTGTGCCAAACAACATTAAATTCATTTATGGTGGTGCAGTTGCGTGACCTGTTTTATGGCTCCATGCACAGAGGAAGGGTTGTCCATTCTTTAAACTCTGCAGAAGCCTTTTTACTGCATCTCTGACCGGTGGGATGTAGCTGAGAGAAACTCAGTTCACTTGGATTTGGATGCCGCAGCTCACTTGGATTCTTGCCCATCCCCAAACATGTAGCAGCAAAGTACGAGTCTCTTCAGTATATGAAGTGTCCTTTTCTGCATACAGAACTTGTAATGAGCCAACTTTTTTAGGATGCTGTAGTATCCTTGGAGTTAAGTTGCCTGGAAAATCGTGTCTGGAAGCAGATCTCCTATACAAGCTATAGTAGCTGCAGTATAGATCGCGATGGTGGAGGCAAACAGAAGGGCTGTGCATAACTTGGGTGCCTGTGTGGAGGGGGTGAGCAAATGGATAAAATCTGCAGCTTCTTTGAGAGGTGAGGAAACGGTGTATTTGCTATAGGGAAATTATTCAGGAAAGTCCTTGGGTTTCATCTTCTGAGCTGACTCCTGGGGTGTGATGTTAGCGTCCTACCCTCACGCTGGGTGGCTGTCAGTGAAATACAATAGGCTGTTGACTCATTTCCCAAAGGAAGTGGTAAAAGCCAGGTTATTTGTAAGGCTTAAAATTAGACTTGACAAAAATCCTTGGCAAGGTACTGAGAAATTATGTTGCGTTTGCAGGGAGATGAAAGTAGGCCAGCTTGTGCTTCCCAGTGTTCTCCCGCTGCAGAAGCATCCTGTGAAGCCAGATTTACAGGTGTCCAAAGCAGCCACGTGGCGACAGTGAATCCAGTCATGTAGCGGTTACAGAGGTTGTCTGAGCCTCCTGGCAGCACACAGACCTGAAACAAGAGAGCTGTGGGTCCTGTGAAGGAATTCACGCTAACTGTGCAATGGGTCTGCTTTGCTCGTCTGTGAAGTGCCAGCGGAAGGCAGAGTCTTGCACCCTGGCAGCTCCGGGTGGCCGGAGGATGGCGGGTTCAATGGGAACTGTAGTGAATCCTGGTATCCCATGAGTCCTGGGAGGTGCTGAGCTGCTTATGGGAAACCTGAAAACTGCTTGGAAACACAGCCCTGGAAAGGCACAGAAGTTTGCAGTGTAAGCTTCTAGAGAGCTAGGGTAACAGGCAGGTAGTTAAACAAATTTCCATCTAAAGGGGTATATTTTTCCACAAGATGGCTGTGTTTGAATGAACTGGCATTTTCTGATTGGAAAAAAGTTTTTGTTTTTGTTTTTGTTTTTTTTTAAAACATGAAAGAGTGGTGTTATTAATCTACTAGGACCATACTTTCATTGAATCCTTTGGGACCTGAACAAGCATGGAAAATAAATTTAAGATGCATGCAAAAAAGTTTCAGTTTAATAAATATCCTAGATAATCAGAAGGATTTCACCTTGAATTCTATCTAAAAAGTCTTCCATAGAAAGGATTTATTTTTTTTAATAGAGGATAAAGAAAATCTATTTTATGAGCATCAGCTCATAAGTATTCAGTGTTGCCAAAGAAGTAATCCACCAAATTCTGGACAGGTGAGTGAGATGGGTTTCCAGAATATGATTTGCAAGTGTGCTAGGGCTTGTGGACCTAGACAGATTGGGGAGGATTTGGGGTTTGTTTACTTTTTTGTTTGTTGCTTTTTCATTTAAAAGAGAGATTATGGATAGGATAATGGATAGTTAAATGAAATTTGTGATATCTGTTGCCATTGATTACCAGGCAGCTTTTTAGCTTCCCATATTTGCTTTCTGAAATGTACTTGTCTATTTGCATATGAATCGAGCATAGAATAGTTTTATACACAGGTAACTTCAGAGGTTTTCTTAATCAGTGACAACTTTCTCTAAAGTTCTGCAGGAAATAATCCCATCGGTTACCTTACCAAAATATATTTTTACTCTTTGCTTTTTTGTATATTTTATCTTTTTGTTTGGTTTTGGGGTTTTTTGCCAGTTTTGATTAATCCTAACAATCTTCTATGTTATTACAATAACATTAGATGAAAGCAGCACAACCTCACTGCACAAGTAGTGAATCTTCGCTACTTTAAAAATTAGATCTCATGCACTGTCTGAAGTAAGGCTGATGTTTTAAAATGCAACTTGTTTTTTCTGTTTCGTTTCCCTTACTATTTCTTTAATAGCTAAAACCATAAACTGAGTTCCATGAATATATTTAGCTGACTGTTTTAATCTAATTTTTTCATTGAGCATGCACTGGAATAAAAAAGCAAATCAATAGCACTCTTGGATATCTTCAAGATCATTTCAGTTCCTGCTCCCCTGTGTCAGCCTCTTCCTCCTTTTATAAGACCATAAGCAAAGACAGCGAACATGGGTATGTAAAGGTCAATATTCCATGTCTTTTAAATATGAGGAAATTGTTGTTCTTAGGATGTTATTATTTCTGTGGTCTGGTTTGTTTGTGCAATATACTGCTAATGCATCCTTGGTTTAATGGGAAAATGCATCCCGCTATTACAGAACTGATGTCCTGGCAGACTGTTTTCTCAGGTGCATCTAAGACTTGTGCTGCTGTCTATGTCGGTTTGTTGTCCTGTTGGGTTGTAGTGTCAGGTGCTCATAAACAGACTTCATGGTCCTCATTTTCTTGTCTTTTGATATATAGCTTAGCCCTTCTCAGATCAGTCGGTAGGTTTTGTTTACTTCTCTGCCAGCTCTATGAGAAGCTGTTGTTTAAAGTTGACAGGCCACATGCATTTGTCTGTCTTCTGTTCCCGGTTTGATTATTTTTGTTTATATTGTACTATGCTCTATGGATTTATCCATGAATCTCTCATCTGGATCACAGCTTCTAGAAAATTCTACAAGTTTCTTCAGATTTTTCAAACGTGCATTTCTAGGGTGCGAAAGTATCACTCTCTTCCAGCATTGCTTTCTTTGGGATGTTTCTAAAACAACCGCGGTCCCCATTTTCCATATGCAGGCAGAGACATGCTCCTGTCTTATTCTCTCCAGAGGCACAACCCTGACAATAGCCGTTTCAGTCATTGATCATCACTTTGCAAGATCTTCCCCAGAGCAGTTTGTGTGCTGTGGTGTCATGTGAAACTGAAGTGATACTATTAAAGTGATGACAAAAGCTGTGTTTTCTAGTAGAAGTTGAGGTTTGCAGAACGCTGACACTGTCGCCACCGGTCATACCTTGGACTAACAGGCTGCTTACTTAGACAGCTGCTATAGATTCTGTGTTCCGGAAGAGATGCTTATGATACTATCACATGCAGGTCAGATTTGATGCTGATATATGCTGAATTTATCTGGAACTACAGTAAAATCCATAAGGGATTCTTATGTGTAATCTTCTGTGGGATTTGGGTTTAATTTAAAGCATGTTGTAACTAAAGAGAGGAAAAACAGGAGAAGGAAGGAACAATGAGTTTAAAGTATTGAATAGAACAAATCGACATGTAAACCAATGTTACATTGTCTTTAGAAAACAGGAATAAATGTCTAGGGATGTAGTCTATTTAGAAAATGCACAAAAAAGTTCAATTTCTTCTGCCATCTTTATCCCTAGAATACTCTACAGTAAGTTTAACTACTAAAGATATAAGGTATTTGCTACCAGAACAAATTCTGTATGCATTATGTTGTCAAAAGCAGAGATTGCTGTGAGTGTAGACGTACCAATTTACAAAAAAGTGATGCTCAGTGATCTTCGTTTCCAATTTAAAATTGGAAAAGAAGTTACTAAGTTTATAGCTTGTTATAATGAAAGGATAAATTCTTGTCACATCTCAAAATGGAGAAGGATCTTATTTTCTTCTGAAAAGACTTATTTCCATATTATAAAGGAAGTGGTTTAAATAGGTTTTGACTATCCATTGCCCTTCTTCTTGTTACTGATGAATAAGATTACTAATTGCCTGTAAAATTTAAAACTAGTGGTCCTTCTAGAAGGACCTAAGACATGTTACGGGATGATTAATACTTACAACATCCCTGTGAGACAAGATTGAATTTATACCGATGTTACAGACAGATAAATTTTAGTAGGATATATGCTTTGATTCACGTAGTAAGGAAGTGTCCATGGAGATGCTAAACTTTTTCTCCATCAACGTGTTTGCTGTGTCCACCATGGGTAAAGTTCCATAGCTACCTTGTCAGTTCACTGACAAAACATGAAAAGCTAGCACCAGTGAGACTTGTTTGGCCATCATTTTGCAAGTGTCTTAGTAACACACAACTCTTTTTAGTCCCTCATCCCCTGTGTCTTTCTCTGGCTCAACCAATTCACCCTTTCAACCCAAACGTGCAGACAGCTCCTGTCAAACTGAAACCTCTGTGTCCTTCAGCTTAGTAAACACATTGCAAGCACTGTGCTGTAGATATCCATGCAATTCTTCACACATACATGCATTTTTTTGATAGAATTGAAAATAACTTTTGAACAAGAAGTCTTTCCCAGGTTTTCTCCTAATCTTGGCAGAAACCTTTATCTTTAGGTATGAATATGACTAAAATATGCAAACATATTTAGCATTGCATATTTTAGTATTAAATGCCTATTTCTGAAAACAGCCATTTCTTTGTCTAATGTTTTGCCAATACCTTTTTGACATTACAATATTTCCCCTTACAAAATCTATTTATTTCTAAATTAGAATGCTAGCAGTGACATGTAAGCAAATACAGATTCTTTATAACTCACTAAATTTGCTCTTCAGGATTTACTATTAAGTATGGTTCTTTTTAAGACTGATTACGGCTTTGCTACAGTTTCTCCTGACTCCTGAGGACCACTGATAATTTCTTATTTGTGCTCTAATACTAAGAAATGCCAGGAAAATAAAATCCATGAATAAACATCCTACTTGTGAGTCAAGATTAGGCTTTGTTAAAATTATTTGGCTTTTACTTAATGCTTTTTCTCCCACATTTGCTCCTGAAAAGAAATGGCATAACCAGGGTACCTTGAGTTTCCATAATTAAGAGTTAAACTGTTATGCTTTAACCTGTTTTATTTTCAATGCTTTTATAATATAAGCTTTTGCAAAAGAAAAACTCTACTTATTTTACTGTGAAAGTGGTTTCAAGTCTTCTTGAAAACTGAACTTTACTTTCTTTAGATATTCAGCTTATTTTCATCAATAAACTATCAGAGTAAATTGTCCTCCTTGCAAATATGGTCAGTTCCTCAGATTTAGGACTTGTTTTTTTTCTGTTCACTTAAGAATATGCTTGAATCTGAACATATGAGGACCCTCATGGAAATAAAGGTCACAGGAAACTGATCTCTTAATTATTTGCATTAATAACAAAACAGAGATTAGTAGGAAAAAAGACAAGAGATGACATGCTGTGCAGCACTTAGCGTTCCTTGTGCTGCTTGGGCAATTAGCTGATATTGTTCCCTGTTATCACTTCATCAGCATCCAAAAGCCAACACGTAATTTAGGCTGGAAAGGATGTTTGGTGGTCATCTCCTCTAACTGCCTGCTCAAAGCTTTTGCTAGCCCTTCGCTGCTCCCTTCCTGGTGAGGGATTATTGCTGAGCTCAACCTGCCCCAGGGTGATCCCTGTGGTGGCATAAATTGTTGAGGGGATTTTTGTACTCATATCTTCTCGTTTGAAAAGACTTGGTAGTAAAGAGGACAGGAATAGAGGAAAAGGAACTCCTGTGATGCCCTCGGTTTATGGTCCGCTTTTAGTCCTATAGAGGCATCTACATATAGAATATGTCGCACGCTTGCAGCTTTTTTTAATGTCAGCAAGAAATTAGGTGAAGGATGGGATCTTGAGAACTCAGAGATGAATTTAAACTGCTTCTCTGCATGTGCAGTGCATATATTTGCTGTGGGCAGATAGGCAATGCCTCAATAACCAGGCACGGTTATTAAAAAAAAATATATAAATTACTTGTTATGAGTATTTTTATGTGTCTGTGTGTGTACATATATAGAGAGAACTATGTATACAAAGGTACAGACTTACAGTGGAAAAATTATTTGTCAAAGTATGAGGGAATACCTAATATGTAGTATTAGTGCAAGGTACAGTATTCACCTTTCAAAAACTTTTTTTACAGTATTTACACCAGGAAACATTCTGGCAGATACTGTAAGACATATAGAAACTCATCTGTCTGTTTTTCATCAGTTACTGTAGTTGTCAGTGTGCATTTAATGGAATTATTTTTTCCAAGGTCAATGAAGGCTTACCTTTAGAATGCAAGTGACAAATTGCAGACAATTTGGGGTACTAGATCACTAGCATTCCTTATCTAAATTGTTTGCATATCAGATTTCCTTTGTAGCACTGAATAATTTGGATAAATGACCCTTCAATTGGTAATTGAATTTCCTTAACAACAGTTGGGTGATGGTACATAAAGAGTAATAAAAACCTTTAGCAGTGCCCCTTCCTGGAGTTTGTCACAGTCTCTACCTCTGATAGTGGATGACGCTTATTACTCAAGTCGTATTTCCCTAAAAGCTGTGGCTTTGCTGAGGTTGTGTCTAAAAATTATACTTTCTGCTTTAAGTGAATTGTACAGTGGTAAAATCAAACTGATTTTTTTTTTTTCTTAATAGTAGAAAATTTTACAGGCAACTTATTTTCCTCAAAATATATTCTCAAAAACTAAGGTTATTGTTAGAAATTCAGTTTCCTAATATTTATATAATGAGAGATCAATTAATTTAATTGTCAGTAATTTAACTTTACTGACATAAGGGAAGTTAATTCTGGATTATTCGCATGAGAACTACACAAATTCTATAGCTATGCGTATGTTGTCTGAAGCTCATATGGGACCAAAATCACTTCTGGCAATATTGGGATTTTTACTGACCTAAGAATTTGAGATTTGGCCTCTTAAATGCAAGTATTGTGTAATATAGAAACATACAAATGGATAGTAAATAGTAATTTATAGCTAATTCATTTCTTTAATGAAATTACTTTCGCTGATTTTCACTGACTGGTACAGCTAGAAGAATTCAAAACCTACCCTTTAAAATAGTCTAGTCATACCTGTGTCTTGCAGAAGAAAATGAAAAACATTTAAAGAACAGATATCACCCAGAGAAGCCAAATCTTGCAATATGTCATCCATATTGTTTGAACTCTTTTTTTTTTTTTTTTTGGCTTACTAAAGGATAACTGATATTTGAGTAAAATCTTTTAAACTCTCATACACACAAATTTTTAGAGGCATAAAACTTTAATTTGCTGAAACATTCTCAAAAATACTTTTCATGTTAACTCCGTTCTCTTTGTAAGTTGAGACAATAGCAATACCCTGAGATTTAATTGTTTATTTTTATTCCTCATCAATCTTCCATATATATCTTTTGGATTGGATTCTATCTGTAGTTCCTTCTTTCTAGAATACAGGAGTGTTTCTGTGGCTTTACTAAGTGTTTTCTGCGTTGGCTTTATCTGGCTTTCTATAAAATGTCTTGTGATGCTGCCGAGAGCATAATGCTTGATAAAAATGATTCATAGGTCAAATACCTGTAATTATTGGTACAGGTAATGGCATGATAGCGATTTGGGAATACTGGCTGCTTGGTTGTCTGGGATAGCAGAGTTGTTATGCTTTTACAATACCATACACATGACCTCATTTTATCACACAAAATACCTAAATTCACTTGGTCCTATGTGCTTATCTGCTTTCTCTTAATAATTCCAATCTGTCTGTTTTGACTCTCCAAGAATATAAATTCTTCAGACTGGGTAATTGTCCCCCTATTTTTATGTTTGAAAAATACATAGTGCACTAGAATACCTCCAGAAACTGTAATTAACTAATAAGACTGATAGATGTTTGTTCAAAGCTGTCAGTTGTTCGGCTCCTTGCCATCTGTAACCTGAAACGTACTGTTTAATCTCCCCTGGTAATAAACAGGGTTAAATCCTCATTGTAGTTGGCACTAGCAGGACTTTCCACATCGTTTTGACTATACTGGAAAATTGATTCAGATATGAGTAAGCCACTCTATCTTGAATGAAAATACAATAAAATAAACAGATATATTGGTTTCCTCATGCATCTTTGTCTTCAGTGCCTGAGTTCTGTATGTTTCTCTCATTTCTGTGAGATTTATTAGGAGCCAAGCCACACTTGCGAAGTACTTAGTGGATTTCTGATTGCTACAAAGAAAATAATTGTGCTAGATAAGAGAAATCAAAGCCTTCCTACCTAGAACACTTACAGATTTATGATTGCAAAACTCCAAAAATGCTGTTTATCAAAATAAAAGCACAATACATTTTATAAAAACTAAGGACACTTCAGCAATTTCTTAAATTCAAATCTTAGCAAAGCAAATATTATCTAAATAAAAATAGTGAGAACTGACCTTCTTTCTTTGGGGGCAGTGTAATTTTGATATTGTTGCTAAATAAAGGATATCATTATTAAGAAGACTTGTGATATTTAATGCTGTTTTAATTAGATGATGTCAAAGTCTAGGTTGATTGAAAATAGTGTTGCCTTCTGAGCTGTAGTAAAGGCTGCTATGAATAATCATTCACTAGAGGTTTTTGTCAAAGGCTTTTATAATATATATATATTTTTTTAATTTTAATAAGGTAGTTCTGTACTTGGGGAACAACTGATTGCACCTGCCTCTGAATGTGTGAAGTTGTAACAATTTCCCTAGAAATGTCATTGCTGGAAACAGTGTTCTTAGGATTGGCATTAAAATGTCAGTGCACCAACTGTTCAGAAAGCTGCTGAGTTTCATGATACAAATATTGCCATCTTCCAAGTCAATTACATAAGCCAAATACGCTCTTTTCATCCCTATTGGCTTCTAAGCTTCACCAGGAATAGTTAGATAAATGTGGCTCCCATTTTTAGTAATTCATGTATTTATCTTGTTACTTTCTAGGATACTTTTCATCAAAGCTTTCAAAATGAGTGCTTTGTATTCAACTCTTAGCCCCTTATATAAATATCTACAAGTGCACAGAAGCATTTGCTTGACTTCCCTTCCCTTTGCAAAAAAGCTGAACACTTGAAATTTCCGATTGTTTTCAAAGGAGGTATATGCATATACGCACAGATGGTGTTTTTAGGAGCCTGATTTTTCTGCCCAAACTTCCGACGAGTGCAGTCTTGCACAGGAAGTAGTTCTGGTTTTTCTGCAATTATTTTTTTGGAGAAAAGTAAGTGCAGAATGGTACTGCTAACAATGGAAAGATTGGGCTCTGGTTTTCAAATAAGAGCAGTTTTCCCCATTCTCTCTTGAAAACATAACGTGTCCCTTTAGTACTTAATGTTCACTTGCTTGGGATCAGCAGGTGCGGCAAACACCTCAGAGCTCCCATGCCAGCCTGTCAACGGTACAGGGATATCAATAAACTTTTGTAACAGGAATTGGAGTGAATGAAGTAGAATTTTTTGGACACTATCATCAGATGATCCATCTGGTTTCCGAGGCTTGGGAGTCTGCATGCAACTGTGCAATCCCCTCTAAATCAAAACTTCAGATGCTGCCCTGACTTCCAGGGTATGAACCCTCTACTGAATTTAGCATTTTAAAGGGCAGGGCAGTTATACTCTGGAGATGTATGCTAGTGATACATATGGATGGCACCATTTATTTATAACCCTCTCAATCGGTTCTGAGGCTTTTCTGAAATCACATGGTATCTTTGCTTCACAAATCAGTAGTCACAGGTTTACATAGAACAGCGCTGAATTTCAGCAGAACAAAAACAAGCTTTTTAACTTTTAACTCTTCTCTTTAACTCTTTTCAGTTGCCTTCAATTTAATTGATTTGTGAATTTATTTCCTTCCATTTAAATTGTAGTAATATCTTAAGCTTTTTATGTGTTCTCTAGGTGTACTTTGGTATCAAACTTTGAGACGCTGAACAGATAAGAGAATATAATTCATGCACTGATATCTTTTTTTTAACTCAAGTTTTTAATACATCTTAGGTGTTGCTTTTTGTCTTACTAGGAGTTAACCTATAAATAGTTGCAAATGCAAATTTTCAGTCTCTGTTTTTGCTTGACTTCTCATTCCTGTGGTTTTCTTTGAAGCAGCACTCATAAATATTCTTTAATAGATGAAAATATCCTTGAAGAGCAAATGAATTCCTAAAGTGTTGTAAATGTCAAAGGAAGGATGGAGGTAAAAATTATCTCTGAATTTCATATTTTATACCAGAAATTTCCCCAGAGGGAAAGAAGCTTGCAAAGAACACTGATAATGCATAGATATCCATGCTGATTCAAGAACTGATCTTTAAGATCTGATGCATGTTGAGGTTTGTGGAAGGTTATATCTGATTTAAGTTACTTAGTTTCTCTCTGTACTAATGAATCTTTGTACAGCTGTGAAGGAACTGAAACTCCATTTCCCTGTGAGCTTCCCTTCCCAGCCTTGCCTTGAGTCTCTAATCCCAAACTCAGTTTTGCATGAATATGTTTTTTTAATCATTCTCTGTCCCAATGAAACCTACAGATACCCTTCTGCTTCCTCCATCCATATGCTTAAGGGATCTACGCAGATGTTGTAGAGATAGGAATATACAAGCAGAGTAATCTGTTAATTGTACCTATGTTCTTAAGTATAGGACACTGTTCTAGCTACTCCACAAATCCTGTGTATTCCTTACTGTTTTATACAAATCGATCAAAGCAGATTATCAAATTACCAACATATTTTTGGTCACTACAAAAAAACTGTGTCACTCTGCTGACCACTCTGCAAGTTCAGAGTGGGTGCAGTTCTGGGAAACTGTTTTTATACTACTGAGCAAGTTCAGAAACTGGCACTGCCCCTAAACAATGAAAATGGTTATACGATGAGGACATCTTTCTGTAAAAAGCCACTAGAAGGAAAGCAAACTGCAAACAGATTCTCATGGTAAGATAAGGCGTTATGTATGAAATCTTGCTACAGACGAGAGAGGGAACATGCTGTATACCTATACCTGATCCATATGTTTACAGAGCCAAGAGTTTATTTTTAGCTTATTTAAAATATTAATAGTATAAACAGAATACAAAAAAGTTGTTGTTCCAATTGCAGTAATATTAACGGTTCATGCTGATAGGAGATCTCATAGTGCAACAGATTCATGACTATAGAGACCTCCAGGAGTAATTTTGCTTGGGTATCATCCTTCCATGGATAGTATCGTAATCTTCCCTGAGACTGTAGGATGTTTTGAAATAAGGTGTATTCCTATTGGTACTATTCTACTTTTTTATAAATCATTTTCGAGGCAGAGAGCTGCACAAACCACTCGTGGGTTTTGGTGTGTTTTTTCTCCCCTTGGTTTGTGTCTCGAAAGATGGAATGTTCCTGGGGAAGCCAAAGTAATATAATATTTAGAAACAATAATATTAAAAAGGAGAAGAAATCCTATGGGTGTTTTCAGATAAATGTTTTGCCTTCAGAGAAAATCAACTGGTTAAAACATCTATTACCCGTTTATCTCCCTCTCCTATGTTTTCCTCTTTCATTGAGTGGAAAACAAAAGAGGTAACCTATTAAAATGTGACCAACCTGAATTATCTCTGAAGACATCATATGAGGGAGTCTGGCTAATGATAATATAAAACAGTGTAGGATAAAATGTGATTACTGAATCAAAAGCAACTTGAAGTTAAGGAGAGTGGAATTACCTAGTTTTAATCAAGAGACAAGAATGGAAACTGTATGACGTGCCATAAATTCTTTATTGACCAAAACTAGTAAGGGCATCTTTGCAATTAAGATGCTTATACCTGACAAGTTACCTGTGTATTGGAAATTGTAGAGGGTGGGGTTTTTTTTTTTCCAATCTAGTTCCTTGGACATAAGATAACTCTTAATAGAATTTTTTTTTTTGACTGAAGAGCTTATCTCTTCCATTTTTAATACAGTTTCTGCAGTAGAGGTAGCTGCCCTATTCTGATGGGGAAAAGCTTGAAATCATAATGTATGTAATATAAAACACGATTTTTACTTGGTGACTGAAGTTCTATATCCAGGCACACAGAGGAGCTGCTATGAGCTAAGAAATTTCTGCAGGGCTTAAATAGAAGTAATGTTCATATTCACCCCATACTGTATAAGACCTGAAAAGTTTACCATCGTTCCTGTAGTATTTAGGAGTTGTTTTCTTCCAGTAGTATTTCTTCTCCTTACAATGAGAGAAACAAGTAGTGGTATTCCCCTGTATCTTTATGTTCCAGAGCATCAGTGCTGATTATATAATACGTGTGTGTGTGTATTAATAAAAATTATTGTTCTTTGTACTGATCTATAGAGATGGGAGAAATCCTCATTACCAGCCTTGCTGTTAACTTCCTGTTCCAGGCTTCAGAGTTGGAAATTCATTTACAGCCAACTAATGAAATTTTCCTTTGCTCGTCTAGATCATATACAGGTTATCATTATCACTGACTTGTAACTTTATAATAGCTGAGTTCATAATAAAAACTACTTCACTTCCTCAGGCTATAGAGTTGGAAAATTATTTGGATTTATGCTTAAGGCCTTTATTTGATCAGATCTTTTAGACTGTTGTCACTAAGACTGCAGTGATTTCATACTCAATTTCTACGGTTTCCTGAGGTCTCAAGCACGTGGTCCCAAGAACTTGCCCTGCTATTGAGTGTTCCCAGCTGGGAAACAAAAACTCTGTCTTTCACTAATGCCCATGGGTCACATGTGAGATTGAATTCCATGGTTGCTTCATTCCCCTGCTTTTAATCTCTAAGATTTACTTTGATTCTGTCTCCTTCCATTTCTAGTCCTTGGGGACTGATTTGAAGTAGTATTAGAAGGATAGATGAGGCTTGTCTGAAGCAGCAAGTAGTTATTGGCCATGTTGTGGTTCATCCCTAGCCTGCAACAAAGCACCACACAGCTGCTCGCTTACTTCTGTGCCCCCACAGCAGGAGGGGGGGGAAGAAACTTGGAAGGGTAAAAGTGAGAAAAAGCGAGGGTTGAGATAAGGACAGTTTAATAATTGAAATAAAATAATAATAACAAATTGTAATGAAAAGGAGAATAATGGAGAAATAAAACCCAAGACATACAAGTGATGCAAATGAAAACAATTGTTTACCACCAACTGACCGATGCCTAGCAGCACATAGTACAGGAACCTCATAGGCACCTGGTCCAAAGAGCACGGCACTGAGCGGGTGTATCACATCCCCTATCATGCATCAGCCTCCAGGGAAATTGAATGATAGCAGCATTGAACGATACAATGGACTGTTAAAAACTAGAGAGCAATGGGTGCTGGGACACTCGAGCATTGGGATGCATGTTTAGCAGAAACCACTTGGCTAGTTAACACTAGAGGATCTGCCTGTCAACCTGGCCCTGCCCAATCAAAACCCCTGCCCCCCGGCCAACCTTCCCTGTAATTTTACTGCTGAGCATGATGTCATAAGGTGTGGAATACCCCTTTGGCCAGCTGGGATCAGCTGTCCCAGCTGTGTCCCCTCCCAGCTTCTTGTGCACCCCCAGCCTACTTGCTGGTGGGGCGGTATAAGGAGCAGAAAAGGCCTTGACTCTGTGTAAGCACTGCGCAGCAGTAACAAAAACATCCCTGTATTATCAACACTGTTTCCAGCACAAATCCAAAACACAGCCCCATACCAGCTACTATAAAGAAAATGAACTCTACCCCAGACAAAACCAGCAGATTCTCCACCCCTTATTCCATACCATTTACATCATGCTCAGGTCCCCCACTATCTAATACATCCTCATTAACCACCACCTCCCTTCCCATCCTTTGCCACAATACATAGATATCATTCCCTTACTCTATGGACCACCCCTGTGAAACATCCACAAAATGTCCACTGAGTTCATTTAGTCCGTGACTTTGGTCTCCATCTGTTATGGTGGTCACTCAGGACAGGAGAGGTGGTGTGTTGCGTGGAATTGTTGGGCACCAAAGCCAGCTCAGTTCAGGTCACTGCTGCACTTGCACTGCTTCTTGTAAGGCTTGTCCTCCCTTGGTTCAGGTGGTTCCTGCTATAGTAATTCCCATAAACATGCAACTCAGATCATGGGTTACAACAATTCAAAGGTATTTCCATCACAGTCTCCACCCCTGGTCCCTTTGGGCCAGGTTATAGGGCTTAACATTGCAATGAACTCCTCCCCTTGCTCCTAGCCTGGCTAGCAACAAGGTGTTCCTGCTGTAGTAATTCCCGTAACATGCAACTCAAATCATGGATTATTTTCACCCAGGATTAAATCACCTTGAGGTACACATTGGACTCCCCTCTCCTTCTGCATTACCCACCAAGTGCACCCAGCCACTTGAGCAAAAACAATCCCCCAAATAGGTTTACCCTTTCCTGAGGAAGGAATAACCCGGACTGTTTTTCCCAACAAGTTCCTTCTATGTACTGCGGGGATCTTATCTCCTTCCACGGTGCGCAGGGATTTTGATTGGGCAGGGCCAGGTCGACAGGCAGATCCTCTAGTGTTAACTAGCCAAGTGGTTTCTGCTAAACATGCATCCCAATGCTCGAATGTCCCAGCACCCATTGCTCTCTAGTTTTTAACAGTCCATTGTATTGTTCAATTTCCCCGGAGGCTGGTGCATGATAGGGGATGTGATACACCCGCTCAGTGCCATGGTCTTTGGACCAGGTGCTTATGAGTTTGTTTCAGAAATGAGTCCTGTTGTCTGACTCAGTTCTTTCTGGGGTGCCATGTCGCCATAGGACTTGCTTTTCAAGGCCCAGGAGAGTGTTCTGGGCAGTGGCATGGGTCACAGGGTATATTTCCAACCATCCAGTAGTCGCTTCCACCATTGTAAGCACATGGTGCTTGCCATGGTGGGTTCGTGGTAGTGTGATATAGTCAATCTGCCAGGCTTCCCCATATTGATATTTCAGCCATCGCCTTCTATGCCAAAAAGGCGTTAGCCGCTTAGCTTGTTTATGGTACATGTTTGACACTCATGGATAACCTGTGCAATGGCATCAATAATCAAGTCCACCCCTCGATCACGAGCCCATTTGTATGTTGCATCCCTTCCCAAATGTCCTGATGTGTCATGGGCCCACTAAGCTATAAATGGCTTACCCTTATGTTCCCAATCCAGATCCACCTGAGCCATTTCAATTCTAGCAGCCTGGTCCACCTGCTCATTGTTTTGATGTTCTTCAGTGGCATGATTCTTGGGCATGTGAGCATCTATGTGACATACTCTTACAAGCAGGTTCTCTACCTGAGCAGCAATATCTTGCCATAATTCAGCAGCCCAGATGGGTTTACCTCTGCGCTGCCAGTTGGTCTGCTTCTGCTGCTGTAGCTACCCCCACAGGGCATTTGCCACTATCCATGAGTCAGTATAGAGACAGAGCACTGGCCACTCTTCTTGTTCAGCAATATCTAAAGCCAGCTGGATGGCTTTCACCTCTGCAAACTGACTCGATTCACCTTCTCCTGCAGCAGTTTCTGTGACTTGTCGTGTAGGACTGCACACAGCAGCTTTCCACCTTCAAAATTTTCCCACAATACGACAGGATCCATCTGTAAACAGGGCATATTGCTTTTCATTTTTTGGTAGTTTATTATACAGAGGGGCCTCTTCGGCATGAGTCACCTCCTCTGGTGACACTCTGAAGTTCCAGCCCTCTGGCCAGTCCGTGATCGCTTGCAGGATTCCTGGGCAGTCAGGGTTTCCCATTCGAGCTCGTTGCGTTGTCGGTGCAACCCACTTACTCCATGTTGCATCAGTTGCATGATGCGTAGAGGGGACTCTCCCTTTGAACATCCAGCCGAGCACAGGCAATCAAGGTGCCAAAAGGAGCTGTGCTTCAGTACCAGCTACTTCTGAAGCGGCTCGAGTTCCTTCATACGCTGCTAATATTTCTTTTTCAGTTGGAGTGTAACGGGCTTCAGATCCCCTATATCCCGGGCTCCAAAACCCTAGGGGTTGACCTCGAGTCTCTCCAGGTGCTTTCTGCCAGAGGCTCCAGGTGAGGCTGTTATCCCTGGCTGAGGTGTAAAGCACATTTTTCACATCTTCTCCTGTCTGGACTGGCCCAAGTGCTACTGCCTGAACTATCTCCCATTTAATTTGTTCAAAGGTTTGCTGCTGCTGAGTGCCCCATTCAAAGTCGTTCTTCTTCCGGGTCACTCAATAGAGAGGGCTTATGATCAGACTGTAATTTGGAATATGCATTCTCCAAAAACCCATGACGCCTAAGAAAGCTTGTGTTTCTTTTTTGCTAGTTGGTGGAGACATGGCTGTTATTTTGTTGATCGCATCCATTGGGATATGACGATGCCCATCTTGCCATTTTATTCTCAAAAACTGGATCTCCTGTGCAGGTCCTTTGACCTTACTTCGTTTAATAGCAAAACCAGCTTTGAAAAGAACCTGGATTATTCTTCTCCCCTTCTCAAACACTTCTTCTGCTGTGTTGCCCCACACAATGACGTCATCAATATATACTGCAGGTGTTCTGGAGCTTCACCCTGTTCCAGTGCAGTCTGGATCAATCCATGGCAAATGGTAGGACTGTGTTTCCACCCCTGGGGCAGTCAATTCCAGGTGTACTGGATGCCCCTCCATGTGAAAGCAAACTGTGGCCTGCACTCTGCTGCCAGAGGGATCGAGAAAAATGCGTTGGCGATACCAATTGTTGCATACCCTTTGGCAGCCTTTGACTCCAGTTCATCTTGGAGTTCTAGCATGTCTGGTACGGCAGCACTCGGCAGCGGTGTGACTTCGTTCAGGCCTCGATAGTCCACTGTTAGCCTCCACTCTCCGTTAGATTTTTGCACTGGCCATATGGGACTACTAAAGGATGCATGCGTCTTACTGATCGCTCCTTGACTCTCCAGTCGCCAGATCCACTTACAGATGGGAACCAGGGAGTCTCGATTGCTGCGATATTGTCCCTGGTGCACTGTCATGGCAGCAATTGTCACCTGCTGTTCTTTAACCCGCAGCAATGCCGCCACAGACGCATCCTCTGAGAGACCAGGCCAGCTAGACAGCTGTTTAATCTTCTCCGTACTCAAGGCAGCTATACCAAAAGCCCACCAAGTACCCTTTTGGGTCCTTGAGGTACCCTCTCCTGAGGTAGTCTATGCCAAGGATACATGGAGCCTCCAGACCAGTCACAATAGGATGCTTTTGCCACTCATTCCCAGTTAGGCTTACCTCAACCTCCAACACAGAGGGTTCTTGGGATCCTCCCGTCATTCCAGAAATACAGATGGATTCTGCCCCGTTGTAATCTGATGGTATTAGAGTACACTGTGCACCGGTGTCCACTAGAGCTTTATACTCTGTGGGGCTGATGTGCCAGGCCATCGAATCCACACAGTCCAGTAAGCCCGGTTGTCCCTTTCCTCTGCCTGGCTGAAGGCAGGGCCCCTCTAGTCCTGGTTGGAGTCTTCATTACTTGATTTTTGTAACTGCAAAACAGAAGTCCCTTCATCAGGGTCAAAAGTAGGATCAGCCCTTCTACTCTGCCCAACAGACCCTGGAGCAGTAATTTTCCTGGACGGATGCTTTTTGGCTGTTGTTTTTCCTTGCAGTTCCTGTACCCAAGCTTCTAGTCTCCAAATAGGTTCACCATCCCACTTCCTCATGTCCTCCCCCTGGTCACGCAGGAGGAACCACAGGCTTGCCCATGGCGTGCGCCACCGGTACCCTTTCCCTTGAACAGAAAAAGGCTGACTCTTAATAGCTGAGGCCTTGGTTGGAGTGCGTGAGGAAGACCTACCCTTCTTGGCTTGCTTGGACGTTTTTTGGGTCAGTCTATTCACAGCTGAGACAGGCCCACGTGGAGGAAATGAGATTATCTTTGTGTCTTGGAGTTGTCTGGCCAGTTCATCTATAGTTGGTGCCTCCATGTCTATCCAGCTCATTATTGCCAGGGGGTGGGTGTATGACATCAGTGTATTTCGTACAAACTTTTGCCACATGGACCGCATGCACCGGATTTCATCTGGGTCTTTGGATGCCTGGTTGTCGTCCAGGTTGTCATAGATCACCTCCAACATGGCTAATTCCCTCAGAGACCGGATACCTCTCTCGACGTTGGTCCATTTGCTTCGGGAATTTGCAAGTTCTTCCTTGAAGGGATACCTGTCCTTCACACTTGACAGGAGTTGCTGCGAAAGACTGAGGACTCCTGCCTTTTTTCCAGTGTCTTTGTCAATGGCCTTATCCTTAGCAAGGGATCCTAGCTGCCGGGCTTCCTTACCCTCTAATTCCTGACTACTGGCCCCAATATCCCAGCATCGGACTGACCAGCTGAGACTTAGCTCACCTGGTTGATGGCTAAAATCTTCTCGCATATCTCGCAGCTCATTTAGGGACAGGGATCGGGTGGTTTCTGTCTCGTTTATGATTTCAGTCTCTTCCTCTTCCTGTTCTTGTGACTGCTCTGCTGCAGAACAGGCTGCCTCCTCTGATTCTTTCTCCTGCTCCTTCTTAGGAGAAGCTTCTTCATCCCTTACTGAACAAGCTGACTTTCGCTTCCATTGTTTCTTTTTAGTTATAGGGGTGACTGATACAGTGTCTGGTTTAGCCATAGTGTCTGTTGGTATGTTTTCCCTCTCTTCTCCCTGAGGGTGCTGCATAATATCGAGCAGTGTTTGGTAGATGCTGGCCAGGGCCCAGCACAGTGCGGTAAGTTGTGCCTCTTTGGAATAGTCACAGCATTTTTTTTTTCCAAGCATTCTGTCACTTCATCAGGATCCTGTAGTTGTTCGGGAGTGAAGTTGCAGACCATTGGAGGTGAGACGTTCTCTAGATACCCGCCCGTATTCTTCCACATGCCGTGCCACCCATGACCGTACTCTCGCAGGGCCTGGGTCATATTCCTAAATTGCTTGTTAACCTTAGACAAAACCGAAGCAGTATTCCTAAAAAATACCAATAGAAGTATTTTAACTACCCAAGGATGTTCAAGATACTGAGAAGTTATTGTAACGAGGGAGAAAACATCACAGAAGGCGGCAGTGAAGGTGCCATTCTGTATTTCCTCCACAAAAAACCTCTCAGAGGAAGAAGTATAATTGTTAATTGTCTCCATGAGACGATACCCCAAGTACACTAATGGTTTCAGTACAGAGTCCAAATACCAGATTAAGCTCCAGATCAGTGTTTTAATAACAAATCTCCCAGGCAAAACATCACTAATCACTGCAGAGCACAGCAAACTGCAAAAGCCTACACTGATTGTTAATATGTACAGCAAAATAAAGAGCATGGCGCAGATCAGATAAACAAATATCGAGAACAGATGAATCAGTATCGTGACCCGCAACTCTTAACAGATATAAATCTCTTCTAATATGCTCTGGTCAATCTGTTGTCATCTGAAACCCTTCGAGCCCCACGTTGGGCACCAAAAAGGACTGTTGTGGTTTAACCCCAGCCAGCAACTGAGCACCACACAGCCACTCGCTCACGCCCCCCTGGTGGGATGGGGGAGGGAATCGGAAGAGTAAAAGTGAGAAAACTTGTGGGTTGAGATAAAGACAGTTTAATAGGTAAAGCAAAAGCTGCACATGCAAGCAAAGCAAAACAAGGAATTCATTCACTCCTTCCCATTGGCAGGCAGCTGTTCAGCCATCTCCAGGTAAGCAGGGCTCCATCACGCGTAACGGTTACTTGGGAAGACAAACGCCATCACTCTGAACATCCTCCCTTTCCTCCTTCTTTTTCCCCCAGCTTTATATGCTGAGTGTGATGTCATGCGGTGTGGACTATCCCTTTGGTCAGTTGGGGTCAGCTGTCCCAGCTGTGTCCCCTCCCAACTCATAGAATCATAGAATCATTGAGGTTGGAAAAGACCTCTAAGATCATCGAGTCCAACCATCGACCCAACACCCCCATGCCCACTAAACCATGTCCCTAAGTGCCTCATCTACTCGTCTTTTAAATACCTCCAGGGATGGGGACTCCACCACTTCCCTGGGCAGCCTGTTCCAATGTTTCACCACTCTTTCAGTAAAGACATTTTTCCTCACATCCAATCTAAACCTCCCCTGGCACAACTTGAGGCCATTTCCTCTCGTCCTATCGCTAAACTCCTTGTGCACCCCCAGCCTGCTCGCTGGTGGGGTGGTGTGAGGAGCAGAAAAGGCCTTGACTCTGTGTAAGCCCTGCTCAGCAGTAACGAAAACCTCCCTGTATTATCAACGCTGTTTCCAGCACAAATCCAAAACACAGCCCCATACTAGCTACTATGAAGAAAATTAACTCCATTCTCCAGCACATCATACTTCTTGGAGAAATGGTGGTATATATATCATCACAAAAGAATATGTGGTAGGAGGTAGGAAGACAAATGATGATACTGCATAGATATTGTATAAGGCCATCAAATCTACCAGCTGTATGTAGTATGCAACTTCAAGACTGTAATGCAGACTCATATGCTTCCGTTACAGGGCCAGCAATGCTAAATGGGTATGCTACTCTCTGATTTATATCCTCGATCACCGTTTCCTGTCTGAAGCGCGCAGTGGGTAGCTTCTTCAGGCTTCATCTGTAACATGAAACCCAGATGAATTTCCAATTGACCGGAGATGATGATAAAATAATTTTTGGAATGTGTTTTAATTTGCCTGTAATGAAAATACATGTGCAGAGTAGAAAAATTATTATTTAGTTTAGATTGGTAGAGTTTTGAGCATATATAAACCTTTCTTGTTACCCGCGAGCAGGGTTCAGTTCAGGTTTATCAGACCATAGATATGATCAGATCAATTCCAAGTCTATTTAAAATGATTTTCCTACTTGTCAGAGTTAAATTTTGCATACTTTGGGAGAGCTAATCACCTGTATTATGTGGGAGGAAGATCTGTAGGCCAGTATTACAATCACTCCAGTCCTGGAAAATCTGGAGTAGACAAGTAACTGCTCGTGTTCCCCAAAGGGCTTTACTGAAGGATCCCACAGGAATGCTGACAGACTGTTTTCTCGATATCTGCAGGACCCTGCTAGGAGGGAAAAGACAGGCACCACAGGTCTAGCAGTATGGTAGTTTAACTTGCTCTCAACACTGGTACTTCATATAAAATAATTAGCAGAATCAAATTTTGGATGAAGGACGGCGGTTCAAAATTACTTCAACCAAGATGTAGGCTTTGAAGAGATGTTTGGGCTGTATCATCTGTTCTCTATCTTTCTTTTCCCTAATGCTGCAGCATATTCACCCAAATGCATTTCAATTCATGCCAGATTAAGGATGTGAAGACTTAAGGATTTGCACGTTTAAATCTTAACTTTTTGTTTAATCAGGGCATCAAGCCACACCTGCAACCTCTACAGCATCCACAATTGTTTTGGACTAGCAAAAAATGCCAGGGGAAAGAAAATCCTTGAAAACTGTAGGGAAGCCCTTGACTGAGAAGATGAAATGTAAGTTTTGACCATTTATGGGGAACTCCTAGGGGTAAAAAGGTTCTCACAGATGACTGCATAAGTTACTGCAGCTATGAAATCTAACTTTTTTTAAACCATATGTATATTTTATATAAATGCATATACATACATATGTGTCGCTACATATATATGTAGCGAAAGCATACTTCTCATTAATATTTTTACTTACTGGCCCAAGCTGTACATACTCATCTATTATGCTTACAGAATTCTCATAGCTGATTTGGTGCAATGACTATTCCATTGTCTTAAGAACGCTGCATACATAGTATGCATAAACAAAAGATATTTGCACCCAATTTCTGATATATTTTTCTTTAACAGGTTAATGTACCTGTTGGGGTCAAAATGCAAGCTTTTCAATATTCTTATTGCGTATGGGCATAATATGGATATGCTGTAGTTATATCAAATCTCGAAAGATCTATGGAACCTATAGACTGTTAAGGCTATGGTTTCTATAGCAGGGAAGTTGATTCCTTCTGATTTTTTTCAGTTCAGCTTTCTCTTCCATTAAATACAGATGTAAATATGTACAGAATCTAGTACAACTAAAATAAGTTATAATAACTCCAGATATTCTTTCCACAGAGAGGAGAGATTTGGAATTAATAAATTCTTTTGTCTTGGAGGCAAAACGCAAATTTCATATAAATGGGGTATATGAAACTAAGATAGGAGTCCAAAGCCACAAAAAAAATAATCTCAGATACTTGTTGATAGTAGTTTGCCTCAATCTTTTTTGATTTATTTGAGAATACTCAGCATTGGTTTGTTTTTTAAGTTGGAAGATATGACCATACATATAAAACAGGATCTGTATAATAAGGAATAAAAGGCTTTAGTGTTCTGCAGAAAGATTATTGATAACACTGCCCCTGCAGGTTTTATAGTTAGCTTTGCATACAGATACTCAGTTTATATTGAACATTAAAAGATAGTACTCTAGATTCTGCAGTGAGAATTTTACATTGCACAGAACTTAATGTGCAACATGAAAACTGCATTATGTCATTTATATTTCAGCAGGTAAGTCCCAGTCTTGTTTATTCTCCAGCACAAACCGCAGGCTGGCTGTGGAAGGTCAGGCTGGGAAGTTGCTCTTGTTTGACACCGCAACATTATGGAGTAATGAATATTTAATTAGGCAAGTGAGGACCATGTGGGAGGTTGAGGCAGCCGTAGCTCCTAGTTGACTGTCTGCAGTATCATCTTAGAGTGTTGTGTGAAAATGAATCCTTGGGGTAAGCTTCAAGGACACTGAGTAGGTAAAAAAGGCATTCTGACAGAGCAGCTAGTTACAGGGAAGTTAGAAATAATAGAGACAAATGTTTTAAGTGTTTTTGTTACACTGGGAAAAGGTTTTATGTTCTGGTGGGCTAAGCCACCATGTTTTATTAAGCTCCATAAATGTAATAGAAAATTAAGTTTTAACCTATAGAGTCTGGAACTATAACAGCGATGAAAGTAATTTGTTTTATGCAGGTATTAGCTATTAGAACGGAGCACATGTATAATTTGTTGACATTATGCAAACAGCATGAGGTAGCAGTCATTTCTCTGTAGTCCTATTTTAAGCACAGCAATAGAGCTGTTTGATTTTGAGGATGTTATTCTCAGCAAGCTTTCAGGAGAAGTTAAAAACTATAGACAAAAACAGGAAGATTGGATTAATTTTCAGTGGCATAGGCCAGGATGAAGATTTCTTATTATTTTGTGTTCCACATCAAGAAACATTGCATGCAGTTTGGATAAGTAATGGTTGGGAAACTTTTTAATTGTGCTATGAAGGTTTAAAAAAAATTAAAAAAAAAAAAAAAAAGAAGTCTTTCTTCATCACCAGGGACCTTGGCAGTCCCCTCACTATCTGTCCTGGGCTCTGTGGAAGTTACTATTCCCACACAAGACAGAACAAGATTGTGTCCACATCCCATGTGGACATCCATTTTAATATGGAGTGGATGAAGCAGAAATAGTTTTTTCCTTGTTGTCGCTATAACATTCAGGACAGACAGCAGTGAGCCATAACCATTTTAAACTAAGTAAGTTTAGCTAGCACGTTACTACTAATCAGTTAGGAAGGGAACATATAACTGCATCTCTGCTTCCCCAGCTCACGTTCTAGCATATAACTATCTCTGTTTTGTGTTAATAGCCAAGACTAAATTTGGGCAAATAAGGTGCAGGAGAATTTTTGCTGCTATTCACTGGCTGTGGTTAAAAGTGGTGACTGATAGACAGGGTGAATAATTTGGAATTAGTTCTGCAGTTTCCAGTGACTTCTATGATGAAGGACTCCAATCCTGCTGCATCCACTTTAGAACAAAGGTGGCCAACTTTCAACGCCTTGGTACAAAATACTGTAGAGTCGAGAAGTAAAAGACCAGAGAAGAGCTATTAAAATAAATACATTAGGGATTGTGATTTAGGACTCTTGTGACAGATAAGGAGCAACTGAAAGGAGATTTGATGTTGGTCATCTACTTGTGGCAGCTGTTTATTAATGCTGATCGTAAACATCTCGCTGTTACCTTGTGTTCACCCATCTGTTTGTTTCTACCCATCTGTTATTTCTTGCCATGTGCTTAGGTTGTAAATATTATCTCTGTTCTCTTGCATTAAGGAGGTTAGAAATCCTCTGATAAAAATGTTCAGTTGTGGAATTCAGCGTTTGCATTAAGAGCAGAAGCCCTTGCAAGCCTCTGGAGTCAACAGCGAGGAAACTGCGTACACAGGTTTTCAGTGCTCCTGGCTGACTTCCTGCAGTCACCCTTTCTGATGAGATTGAAGCATCTAATTAAGTTGATGTTGTTATTGTTAGAAGATTTCAATTTACTCTTAGGCAATAGCACAGGCTAGTTCAGGAGGAGATTTTGCTCTTTGAAGTTGGAAGAATGTTTAAATAACGTGTGCAAATATAAGAGGTATACAAGGCAAATCGTCTTCAAGAAGCCAATCAACTTGTGCTCTGTATATGTCACTTCAACTTGTGCTGTTGCTTTTTTTTGTTACCAGACTAGCAGATTTATATCTGGCATGCACTGTCATCCTTATTGCAGGGGTTTCTTCGCATCAAATATTTGTGATGGCTTTTTTTCTCCTTAAACCATTATACTGTGCTTCTTGCAAGTTGAGTCTTTGCCATTGTTACTTAATATAATGATAGCCAAATTTAACTACTTCTTGCATATTTTAAGAGATGTTTTTGCTTTATTTTGTTATTAAATATAATCTGTATTTAGTAACTTTCTCTCTCAAAAAGAAACTATAAAGCTAGCTAATTCAGCATTATTTATCATTTTATGGCAGGCCATCACAATGTTCTGTTCTGAGACAGGCCGTGCGTTTGAGGTTAAGATTTTTTTGAAGGAAGATTAGACTAGATTGTCCCAGCAACCTATGCAATCTAAAAATCAGGTTTTTTCCTTACTTATTTTAAAATATGTTTTCATATTGCTGTTAAGTTGATTTGTGCTTTGGTTTTGATTGTTTTGTTTTATAGTGAAATACTATTCCTACACAGGAACAAGGAAAGAAATACTGATTACATACCTGCTGATACTGACCAGCTCTGAACTTTTAAGATTTGCATAGTTTTGTCTTTTGTAGCATGGGACTAAAGCGACATCATTGTATAGCCCCTCCCTGAATATGGTTAGGGTGCACTTCAGTTGCCAACACGTCTGCCTGGGGCATAGACCAGTAATGCTGAGACCCACATTGAAGTTCTAAAAATGCATGTGGAATTGTATCTATGGATTGGTTAGAATTTAATTTCATAAATTGATGTTTTTGTTGTTTTTTTCTTGTGGTGGTGACAAAGATTTTTAAGATTTTTTTTCTTGTAGCTTTGTTTAGAAATCCGCAAGGGAAGAAAATATTTTATTATTATGAATTAATTTGTCTTAACAGCTCTGCAGTACACTTTGTACATTCAGGGAAACTTTTCCATTTTGCATTTAAACTGGACTGCTGTTGTGGACAGTCTTTTAAAAAAAATCCGTATGTCTTCTCCCCAGTCACTTCATGCCTTCCAAGTACTTCAAAACAAAATAATTTGTGTTTTATATTGTTCTGGGAGCCTGACAGCTGGACTGGGTAAAACAATTTGAAAATCCAGGAGTTTACAAACAATGTTTACTTTTTCCTTCCATTTACTTTCCCTAAGGTCTGAAAAAACCTTTTGTTTTGTGTGTGTGTGTGTGTGTTTTATTCCTTCTCCATTGTACTTAAATAATAGCTTTTAAACCCTGATTTCTAAGTACCTGATTCCAAAGTCAGAACTTATAGGAATTGATCCAGATCGCTCTGACGTTAATTATTAGGGGTGGACATAGCTTATAGATATAAAAAGTATTTATATAGTTAGGTGCAAATAGACTGTTTCTGATTGAGGACTTTAGTGTGTCCCATCAATTAAAAAAAAAAAAAGAAAATGTGTATTACCAATATATAGAAGTTGATATTCTCCAACTGTCCTTTATGTTGTTTCACTATAATATTTGTCAACAAATCCATGGTGGTTTTACTACAGTTTTCCATTCTAATTTTCCTGTCCACTTTTCCCTGATCTGCTCTTTTGATTTTGGGGTAAGCAACTTTAGTCCAATGATTAGTCAGCCTTTTCTGCTGAGCAGAAAAATATTGGGAGCTAGATTTGGACCCAATTCTGTCCGAACGTTGCATTGTTTGTTAAAAGCCTCTTAGTGAAACTGGTCAGAAACCTTTCATGAACTCTTTCTTAGGTAGCAGTTACTGTTATTGCTGTGTTGAAATGTAAAAGGTTTAGGAAAAAGTGTCAGAACTGATGCAGCTTTGTTTTGGGGGGGGGGGGGGGAACAACAACAAAACATGGTGTTGGTGATACATACTTAGGTAAGGCTTTAGAAAACCAGTATTTCAGTTCTTCATTTTGAAGTAACACTGCTAGTGAAATTTGTATAAAGCAATTAAAAATGTCAAAGGATTAAGAAGGTCAAGGACTCTAGCTGAAAACCATTTGCATTGGCCTCGTCTGTCCTCTTCTAAAGAAGAGAGACACACTCCTGTTTCAGTATCTCTTCACGTCCACCAGCTATTTAAGGAATTTCCTTTTCGGAGACCAGAGGAGTTTAGAAACTTGTAAGGCCCCCTGCGATCTCTAATGCCTCAGAATTTGATGATTTTGTTGTGGGTTTTTTGGTCAAACTCTTCTTGGCAAAGTTTTTTCTGAAAAGACACAGAAAATAGTTACTGCTTAAGACGAGCGGTTGTAGGAAATGCTGTAAACATGAAATGGTGTAAACATGAAATGCTGAAATTCACCCAGTTCCTTCTCAGGCTAAACCCTTTGCTAGGCTAAACCAGGGGGTTCTGGGAGCTATTTCATTTTGGTTCTTTCCATTAACTGTGTAGCCTCGCTGGAAGCATAAGACAGCATGCTTGTGTTTTAGATAGCAGGCACAGAAACTATGTCATCTAACTGCAACTTTTATAATGCTTTGATGTATTGTGTCTATAATGCATTTATCTCTGCTCAGTGCGTAACATAAAGAATAGCTTGAAGATGTGCATTTGTGTTTATTATAATTATTTAAAGGCATTTACAAAAATGTTTTATGGTCAATGCTGTCATTAAAATTAGATCAGACAGTGATTTTCTTCTGTTAAGCTTTTCCTTAATGGGTTCTTTGTCTTCTTTTAACTGTATTAGGCATTACATATTGCATCACCATCTAATGCAATAGAGTTGTTCTCTGTGTTTATGTAGTACAGGGAAGTACTGCAAGGGAAACGAAAACATAGTCTTCGGGTTCTTCGGTCACGGATAAAGCCTTCAGCAGATCATTTTTATTAATAGGAAACACTTCTCACGCAAGATGGAAAATAATTAATTTACAAGGGAATAGCAGGGAATGCACGTAGCTTCCTAAAGAGACTTTCTTGGAGAGAATCCTAACCACGAAACGTCAGCTGTGCCAGGGCCAGCTTCCCACCCGTCCCAGGGCAGTGAGCCGGAGAGCAGGGGGAGCTCCCTGCACAGAGGTACCGCTTGGGGTCCCGTTACTCTCTTCCTTCCGTACGGTGGGGCGGCGGCCTGGGGTTTCCACGACCTTCAGCAGGCTACAGGTCCTGCGGCCGACAGGCAAAGTTAAGGCGGTGGGGAATCCCCTCCAGCTCACCGCTCGATTTCGTTCCGGCAGGTGAGGCACAGGCAAGGCAGCCTCCGCTCCGACCGTGAGCGGCGCGGTGCGATACCCGGCGCCGGGACGCTTTCCGACGAGTCGGGGCTTTGCTGCCGGCTGAGCTTTCCCCTCCCCCCGGCGCACTGGCGGCGGACGGGTGCCGCGCTCCCGCCGGCTCCCCGCCTGCTGACTCACGGGGGAGGACAGACCCGGCGCCCCTGCCTGTGGCGGGTGTGGTCTGTGCCTGCGCGGGGCGGGCAGCCGGCCCCGCCCCGCCCGCCGGGCTGCGGCGCCCGCGGAGCCGCCGCGCCCGCGGAGCCCGGCCGCCGCGGGGGCGCCGGTGGCTGCGCCGCGCCGTGGCAGCGCCCGCGCCGCTCGCTGCCGCGGGGGCTCCTTTTGCAGGCGCCGGAGGTGAAGCGGAGGGAGTTCGCGTGGCTGTGAGGAGGCGAGGAGGCGCGAGGCTGTAAACTGCCCCAGAAGTTTGCTGGCAGAAACTGTGCCCTTTATTGGCAAAGTCTTCTGGCTCTTCTCAGAGGAAACCTTATTGCTTAAGATGAGTGGCTGCAGGAAGCGGTGTAAGCGTGAACTGTTGAAATTTGCCCAGTACCTTCTCAGGCTAATCACAGGTTCTCTTCACACAGGTAATGATTGTTTTTCTTTGTAGTCGAGCTGTGCAGCATGATAACGAGAAAATTGCCTAAGGTTAATATAGTGATGGCATTGTTCTACATTATAATTCCTTTCATCTTGTAAATAATAATAAAAAAAAGAAATCTGTGAACTGTTTTGTGGCTGAACATAATAAACACAGAATACATAGTCTTACGTTAGAGTGTTTAGACAGTGTAACGTTCTCTAAGCGTTTACACACCTGAATGCAAATCGGAACGTGAGTGTACGTGCTTTCACCTGTCCACCTGTGTACATTAAAGGTAATGCAGAATAATCACACGATGGTCATAAAGGAAAAATCTCATGCTTTTTATTGTCACTGTTTCTTGAACTGATTTACTGTGGCAGACTACATTCTTTTTCTCAGAGGCTTGTTTTTGCTTATCTTAAGATGTAAATCAACTGCAAACTGTCAGTATGATGTTACAGAATCTTGTCTCAAACTTTAAATAATGCCTGTGCTTTTTGCCCTCAAAGAATTTGAAATGTAAATGGCTGTCAACTTTATGTAGGTATTTATTTTTTCTGTAACCTTGGACAAATTGTACAGTACCAGGTAAGGTTTCTAAGCTAGACTGAACAAACAGTATAGTTTTCTTCTTAGCACTTTGGAAAATATACTTTTCTCACAATTCAGCATTTTCTATGGCTACTCCCAACAGCTGACAAATATGATAGCTTATATGATGTCATTCTAGACTTCAAATATTTTTTTTTTCCCCTTGGAAAAATCATCAAGCAGAGGTGCAAGTCCAGCATCAGCAGATAATAACGAATTATACTAACATGATTATTGAGAATTAAAAGCCATTCATTTTACTACAAGTATTTTGAAAGTTTCTGCTGATGATTCCCCCCCCCCCCCCCCAGTTTAGGCACTGATGGAAAGATTTGAAAGCAAGTTGAATCTTCAGTAATAATTTAAAGTATTGATGCATGCAATTTATCAGATTTGGGGGTACAATGCTATAAAGATCACGGCATAAACATTGGCAGCCAGTATTTTATAGGATGCTTGTAACTTGTGGAAATCTGGTACAGCTTTTTGGTAACTTTGAGTGGCTGCTAACGTAGAATTTCCTTGACTTTATTTTCTGTTCTGTACTATTCCTAGTCTATCGTGGTTTCTCTTTTGTGAATTGTATCAATTCACGTTTCTCTGAAATGCTGGCTTCTTGCTCCTGTGGGTTTCTATGGAAATTAAGTAATATACAATGCAAGAAGAAAGCTATGTTAGAAATGAACACCAATACTTTTTCACAGTCATCCAAGCTTTTCCTTTCACATCTGTCAAATGATGCACACTAGGTTATTTTTCAGATGGATGTCTGTACTGCAAGCTTTCTAAGCTCACAGTTCAAAACCATTTTCAAGAATTGTTGTGGATAATGATTCTTATGTTACTACTAAAAGAAGTTCTTTCATTTATAATTAAGCAGCACATTTTCAGTGCTAGATTACTGGAAAGCCAAGAAGAGTGGTATGAAACCTGTTTCCTTAAAGGAAACAAGCAAGCAAAAAACCCCCACTCTTAGGAACTCTTAAGAACTGAGACACTTCCTAGGAAATTTTCGGTTCGTTTTTACTACAGGCAACAGTGTCTTACTACTATCATTAGGTTAACAGACCTCGTCATGTTCAAATGATGGAACAAATAAGATCAATATCATGTGATAATAATTGAACCGCTAAGAGAGGTAGAGCTCCGCTCTTCAGTTCTTGCATAGCCCAGTCTACTCATTAACCTCAACTGTTGCAATACCAGTTACTGTTCCCCCTGCAAAATCTAATGCATAATTCATTATGTTGATAATTAATGAAGATGAATGAGGAAGCCTAGTTAAAAGTGTTAGAAAGTTATACTTCAATTTGTATATTAAAGATATTTCTGTTTCTGTCTTGAGCATTCAAAAATGTAGGCTAGCTATCCGAAACAAAAATGTGTGCTTATTTAGCTTTTTACATGCAAGCAATCTGCTCACTCGAGTGACCAATTGTTTTCAAAATGTAGATGTTTACTAAGGAGCACAATGGTGAATATAATTTAACTTCCTTGTTGATAGAATTTGGCCCCTGGTTTCTCTTTCAGGTGTTCTTTAATGTTTAAATTATACTTAATATTAAGTTGGAACTACACATTGTTGAAAGCACATGCACTAAATCTAATCCATTCCTCCTTTCTGTATGGGTAGGCATGTTGAATATGTACTTAATCTACATCAATATAGATTGGTACAAGCTCTGCTGGAGTTGGTGTGATTACACTGATTAGAAAATGAGAAAGTGAGCTAGGAGGGAGACTGGGTTTACTGGCTGTAGGCCCAGCTAAGAATCACTGGTGAATGATGGTTTTACTGCTCACATTTCATAACCATTTACAGCACTACAGACCTGTTCTATGGTGAATCTCAATATTTAAAATAAAAATTATCTTGTATAGCTGTCTGTGATGGTACATAAACAGGGACTTGTGCTTAATATTCAACTCAGCTGTAACCAATATTAATGAAACAACCCCCTTGCTTGAAGGTAAATGCTGCATAAATCTTTACAATGGGTTTTAAGTGGCACTCTCTGCCTGAATACATCCAGATCTCTTCCTTTTTTTTCCAGCATGTTACTATGATTGACAGCAAAATGTAGTGAAAAGAAATAGTCTTTTAAACAAAGTTTTTTATTTTCCGTGATTTCTGCTATGTATTAAGTTGATGTGTTTCCACAACTGAAACAGACTCCCTCAAATACTTGAAGACAGCATTTCTCAAATGTCATACCAATTCCTACTCTATTGCCTGCTGCCTCTCGAGGCGTGTTGGAAGCACCCATTCTTTGAAACACTGTCATAAAGAATTTAGCGCTGCAATTGAGGAGAATGTTTCAGTTTTCAGATGCAACATGAGTTTGTATATTATAAATAATGAGATAAATCATTGAGGGATCAAGAAATAGATTGTAAATTATTTTGAAATGGAGAAAACATAATTTCAGAGCAATGGCTAGGAAGTTTTTCTTAACTGTCGCAACTGATAGACTGCGGGGATTAAAGAGATGATAGAAACAAAACTGGCATTGACTTCAGTGGTAAATTTTCACAAGTATGTCCTTTTCAAGCATGTTCATATTAAATGCCTGTCGTAAAGGAGGCTGGGTTTTCTTGGACAGATTCAAATTCCCAGTTAGCATGTGTGTTTACAAAGAAAGAAGGAAGAGGAGAACAACTCTGGCTGTGGAAATTGTACTCTCTCTAACAAACTGAAGTAATCTCAGTCTTCTAGGCTTATGTAAATAAAGCTATGGATTGATTTTTATTTTTTTAATCTATAGATTGATGCCATTGGTGTAAAATAACACTGATCACAGGCTTGAGATTTTTCTTAGTTAAAAAAAAAAAAATGCGAATGTGGGATGTACTTTTTGACGGCACTTTCTTTGAGAAACCAGATTACCAGAAGGTAGTTTTTAGTCTTTAATTTTGCCTGTTTGTGCACAGAAATATTTTCTAGCCTACTGCCAAGAGGAAGACATCATCTGAGCATAGAACTCTTTTCCCTGAAGATATGGGAGACACTAGAACAGGCATCCAGGGGCTCACAACAGTATTGCTTTGACTGTTGCAGATCCCCTGCCTACCAATGCCTAAAGTCCAAGTCTGTTTGAGACAGCAGTTTATTATGGATGCTTTCCAAAGCTGCTCACTTTATTGGCACATAGATTTATTAGATGTCTCTCTCCTGAACTTTGGAAATACGGGGTATATAAACACCTATTGGTCAGGCTGCCTGCCAGGGAAGATCTGTGTTGCTGATTGCTTGGTTAGCCTGAAGAGGACTGAGATGTCTCCTCCATGTCCAAGGAGAATGTCCACACTTCCAAAATCAGCTAGTATGGATAAGAGCCCTCTCTATTTCTTAATCTCTCATACAGCAAGACATGTAAACATCACAGGACCAGATAGAGGTGGTAACAGGGAGCCTAACTCTTTTCTGATGGTGAGGGAATCCATCTGGGAGTAAGTAGACCTGAGGTTTAAACTCCACTCTGTGAAATCACTCAAAGAGATCTGTAACTGTCCTGAGAGCAAGTATCATCATCACACCACTTCTTGATGTTCATCTTCAGCAGAGAGCATGTAAGAATAGGTCCCAGCCACATGGAGATCCCAAATGGTTTGTGTTGGCTCTCTGTCACAGATAGATTAAAACTCCCTGAAGGAGGTGCCTCATTTCATGACCCAGTTTAGGAAGAGAGGGAAATACCGAGACTGAATGTCCCACTAGACAAGTTTCCTGCCTCGCTCCCTTTCCTACTCCATTCTACAACAAAAAATTCACAAGGCTATCTTTAAATTTCATTCTTGGTTCCAGTGTGTGGTGTGGATTCCACAGTTATTATAATAAAAAGTTTCAGCTCAAGTCTTCAATTTCAGGTGTGCATGTTGTGGATGCATTGATGGAATGATTCTTAAAAATCAGGGCGATATGCTGGGATTTTTACTCTTGGAGTGATGCTTTCTACAGAAGTTAGCAGAAGATGGGATCTGGCTTTTGGGTTGTGAATGTAAAACTCTCATCCTTCCCAGGAATATATCAGGGTTGTCCCATTATCAACATTTTCAGTTAAGCTGTGGACAGTTTAAAAATAAATGCTTAAAAACCTAGAGATTAATTCAAATATTTTACAAGAATGTAATAGTCTAGTTAGTGATAGTAGGTAAATATTCCAGAGTAACTTTTCCTTACAGTTAAGAGGTTATATGAAAGAGAATATTGAGACTAATTAGCTCTTAATTCTTACATGTAACTATACTGCATTTTTCCTCTCTTTTTCTTCAGATTTAAAGCACAAAGCTTAAAAACACTTCGTATTTAATCTGTGCACAATCATCTTAAATATGGCAAATGAAATTATTTCAACAATTGATTAAATCATTTTCTTGGTCTTAGGAAGTGTTACTAGAGATGAAAAAGTATTGTACTTCTAATGCAAAAGAAAAAGTTTCTCCTTTAATAAAACTGATCCTGAAATGAATCTAGTGTACCTTTCTCATGTAGTCACTTCTCCTGCATAGCTTTATGAATGAGTGATGCTGAAAATCTGGATGGTTTAAATAGGTGTAGGAAACAACTGTCACTCTGTCTCTCAGATGGTCCCTTCAGACCTTGAAGTTGAATAACAATGAGGGAAATATTCCTGAATTATTAACATGAATTTTTACTACTTCTATTTTCTAGTAGTGTGTTTTCTTCCATGTTGTTTTGGCTGGTTAATTTTTGTTTGTGATAAGTCACAAAAACTATTCAGTGAAGCCAAAGATCTGGAATTACTGTTAACTGATTATTTAATGTGAATATTCATAAGACATTTTGCTTCCAGTTTCTTAAGTGTGGAAGACAGAATATTCTTATGAATTTGTAAAAGAAATCTGTAAAAGTGCCTTTTTTTTTTTTTTTTTAATAGTTGGCAATATTCATGTAACAGCATTTTAAATTGCAGAGCAGGTAGTCTCCATATATGCTGCCAACTAATATGTGCTGCTTAATTAAGTAAGTTCAGAGGAACTTAGAGATTTTGGCAGACAAGCAGTGGAGGATAAAAAAATCAGAGGGCTGCAGCAGTTACAGTCCCCAGGCATCTACCTGTCTCTGATACAAGTTGCTGCTAAGGACCTGCGAGCTGCTCCTTTGTCAAACCCTGCCCTGCTCCAGGTCCCAGCCAGGCAAGCGCAGGTATGCGGCTGCTGCCTCTGTACTGCTTCACCATGCTGCGCTGAAGGCTGGCTGGGCGGTTCAGACCCTGGTTAATGGGTTGATCAAACACCTTTTGGGCCAGTGATGTCTGACAATTAGGTTGGCTGAAGAATTTAAAAGCTCCAGTTCTCTAGTTATAGTCTTTTGAATTTCTGAGCTTGAAAGTGAGAGGTGCTTCATGTCCTCAGCAAATAGAGCTGTGCTTTTGCTAAGATGCTTGGTGTGATATAACGTGGAGAAACAGATCCACATGGCCCTTTAGCATCTGTCATCCCCAAATCTATTTCCTTTAGAGACTTTAGGAACTGTGGTTCTAAAGAAAGGCTTTTTTTTTTTTTTTTTTTTTAATGCTTCCTGATACAGTTTTTACCGGACTTGATACGATGAACTGAAAAGAATTATCAAATGAAACTTCCTTGTGTCTTTCCCCTTCAATGGGATTTCTAGCAAGAGAATATTTTTCATCACCAGGGGTTCGGCCTCTGAAAACTTCTCCAGGTAAACTGTGCAAGACTGACAACTGAATAAAAAACAGGCTTGGAAAACAGAAATGGGAATATGTGAAGCATTTGGTTAATGGATTTTGTAATAGGATAAAGATTTAGTTGAAAAGGAAAAAAAATACAAATAAAACCAAGTTGTTAAAATTCTGGTTCAGTTTCGATTTCATGTTTAATTGTATTGATGTAACCTTCTGAAAGACCCATGATGATTTTTGCGTTCACTTAGATTTATTAGCTTAATACATGGCAAAGTAAATGAATGAGAAACGACACTCACTTGTTAAGGCCACCTCTGAGTCACAGGAATATTTTTGTACTTTCTGAAAGTGAAGATTAAAGGAAATTATGTAAGAACTGCAGCTATTCATGAGAAGGCATGAAAGGGAATAAATTATTCCCAGCTGCCCTTACAAAAGAAACAGAGGTGTAGAAACTACATTGCTGTACTATATCCAGTTGTACAAAGTAAAGTGGAAATAAGCCATCACCTTTACATAAGCAAAACGGTCTTTAAAGCAAGTTGAGTAATTGGATCTCTCTCAAAAAAGCTGTGGAGCATGTCCTGAAGCATTTTGATTGAAACAAGGCCTACAAATGGTGATAGATGTCTGTGATCTATTAACCCACAGTGAGGCAATGCAATTAGGTAATAAAAAATGGAGGTTTTCTAGCTTTTGAATAGTCTCTGCCTTTTTTATAAATCCTTGCCTTCTGAGGTACTAGCAGTGGATTCTCACAACCCAGAAGCACCAGAAACTGTTGGTTAGATGATGGTCCCTGAGTCCCATGCAAGTGAACTTCATGTTTCCCAGAACTGTTCCATGGATGTCCATGCACCAACTCAAAGGCACTCCTGAAGTCAACTAAGAAAATCAAGCCTTCTGTCAGTACTCTTAAATCTGCATCTCCCAAGCAAAGGAGATGGCAGATCCACAAATGTTGAGAAACTAGTATGAAACATTAGAAGAGGAACTGTTGTCAGTGCGTATCTGGATGTTACATCTGCCCTTGTGTAATACAGGGATTAGATGCATTTAAGGGGTCAGTTGCTTATCGGATATCTTTGAATAGGTTGGTTTGTTTGTTTGTTTTTTAAACTTTGTCAGGAGTGTGCAGTAGAATGCCAATTTATCACAGTGAGTAATTAAGGTAATTCAACCAATATGTAATTCAACCCCTGTCTTTCAGCCCTCAGTGCATTGCAGTTTTGCACTTGGACCTCTGCTTGGTTCCCTTTCTTTTCCAAACCTTGTAATGAAAGCATGTTCAGACCCAGTGACTGAGGACCCCACCACTGTGCTGGCTCAGGGCATCCTGCTTTTTGCCAAAGCACCAAGAGCTGCAGCCATGGGTTGCGCTGCTTACACTTTCAGCCCTTTCCAAACTTGTTCCCATACTGGCCCGTACTGAGCTGTCATGGGCTCTTTCCTAAGCAGGAGACATGCTATGCTCATCCCTTCTCCATTCTTTTATAACCTCATGAGGTGATTTTAGTGCTGCGACTGCAAAGTTGTCTCTGCTCTAGGGTGAATTTGATTAAGTGGGAAAATGAGGCCTATCAAGCAGGCATCTTAATTGTGCTCTTGCCTTGCTCTCACAACAGAGCAGTCACCATGCTGTTCCCTGCAGGGATGCATTGCTATGAGTTTAGGGCACACCATGGCACGTCAGAAGTCTTTTGGTAAAGAATGACCTTAGCACTCAGGAGTATGCTACCAGCTGAATAAACCTGGCTTTGTTCTCTCAGTGTATTTATAAATTCTTGTTAAAAAGTGGCAGCGCACAGAAAGACAGCACTGGAGTTTTCTATGTGTTTTTTTTTCCTGGCACTTAAAACTCTTTTGAACAGGGTAAAAGAGAAAAAAGCTTTTGCTTTGTCCTGTTTAAGAAGAGGAATATCTCTCACGCAAGACTGTGTTATACGAACCCCCTAAAATGCTGCATTTCTTTTCACTGATCTCATAATGAAACAATTTTCAAATGGTGATGCACTGATGTATGTCCACTGTAATGAATTTTCATTTCTCAAATATTTTCTTGTGGCACAAAGAGAGGATTTTTTTGGAAGAAATAGTACAGGGTAGACTCTTGAGAGAAGAGAATTTACAGCACTGTTTACCCTGCATAAATCCATAAAAAAAATTGTGCTGCTTAATTACTCTACAGTGTGTAATGAAGAAAGCACAGTAAAGAAACTTTACTCTGAGTTCTCAGCGCCATCTCCCTGATGACATTTTAAAATTTTCCTCATCAGTTCTAATGTAACCTTAGAATTTCTACCGTCTTCCTCAGTTCTCTACTTTGATTTCATAGGATGAAATTCTGAAATATAGAGCCAAACTATAATAAAAGGACTTTGATCATCATTAAACATCCAACAATGATGCTGATCTCCAGCCAGAGATTAAGTAGCAGTTACAGGTGACTGTTGGACAAAATCTATAACTAGAGGAAGAACAACAATTTGAAAGCTTTAGTTAAGGCTGCTTTGTTATTATGGGGTTAATTGGGAACCTTAACAACCAGGGAAGATGAATTACCATTTTTGAATGCAGGTTAATAATGTTCCGTTAACTTCTATTGAAAATACATGTAAAAAAAAAATGAGAAGTAGAATAAATTAAAAGAAAACAATAATCCAAAGTATCAAAATAATCCTAAGCAAAATGAGACAAAGAGAGCAGATGAAAAGGATGTTTCCCCTTTTTATGTGAATAGGATCTAAAAAGTATTTAAAAAGGAGCTTTTAGCTTGAAGATATCATGAAAAAGCTAAAATATCAACATTCATGGGAAAACATAGGTTTCATATGTTTCCAAATGCTATTTTTTTTTGGTTTGTGTTGCTGAAATATTTCTTCTTCTGATACTAAATCAGTATTGTTCATCAACCTAATTAGTCTTTTTTTTTTTTTTTTTTTTTAAATGGAAAAGAATTCCAGATTTAAGGTCTGCATCTCTGTCTGTTGCCTGTGAGGTAGTTTGAGCCTCTAGGATTTCAGATATTTTTCATATACAAAGGTGCAATGTTCGCTCTCTCTATATAATTGCACAAGTTCTAACGTGCAAGGGTGAAATGTTTGTCATGTCCTGTTTAGGGAAAGAAGCCTCATTAATTTCAAAGAAACCAATCAAGATTTCATTTGAAGTTCCACACTGTACTTTATGCTTTCTCAATTTCCTGGTTAGCATTGATAACTTTTGCCGGTGCAGTCTTGGTGTTACTCTACCTCAGAGAGCAATCACTTTAGTGGAAGGATGTGGTAGATACAGAAATGTTACAAAGTTGGATTTTGAGTAGGTTTCATACTACTAGTTAACTGAGATCCTAAATGTAAAATATCAGATACTGAGAGAAAAATACCTTTTAAAAAAACAAATAAAAAAAAACCCAAACTGAAATTTAATTTTTTTAAGTCCTCTTGGCAAACATATGAGTTGAATTTTGCCTGAGTCCTCTTATAATGTTGCTAGGATTTTTGGTTTATTGCATGGTTGAGTACCTGGCTTTTGAAAACACCTTTTTTTTATGTTATTCTAAAGAAATAGGATCCCTCCTACAGGCTTTTTGTTCAGAAGTAGACTACACTATAGACAGTACTCTGAGACAAAAGACCAAGATGTATTGAACTTAGCAGCAGCTAGCTTAAAAGAACGTAATGCAATTCATTAGAAAATATATGCTAATAAACCACTGCTAATCACTCACAAATTATAAATTTTCCCCTCTTCAGAAAAGGGTCTAGATAGACTGCCTTTGCTTCCCCCAATTTGCATACCTCTCTCTTCCTTTAAGCAGTATCTGCAAAACTCAGTGTCGTGCAAAATGTTTCAAGTTCAAATTTTATAATCCTGCATATGGCAGATTGAACATCACAGAAGACTGAAACAGTAGTGAAAAATTTCTGTGGGTAGAATGATATCTTGAAGTAGGGGATCTAAAGGCAATACCCTAATCTTTAAATATATTCTTCTGAATATGTTTAAATATTTTGCTCAAACGACCCATATTTTTAACACATTAACTCCATCATACAACCTATTTCAAAAAGGTGGTTTTTTTTTCCAGATCCTTCCAAAAGAGTCTTCTTTGAAGTCTTAAGGTTTCTTGTGGTATGTTAATGGAAAAAGGACAGACAAAGTTACCATGCTGCATACTATTTATTTTGAAATGATTGTTGGGAGTTTTTAGTCTCTCATTCCAAATCTGAATCTTAATGAAAGATACAGTTCAGCTTTTCTTACAAATAACACACTGAAAAGCATCCCATAGCCATCCTTAATGATCTCCCTTTAGAAGTCCTATGTTCTGTAACATTCTTGTAAGGGTCCAAACTACTAACGTTTATATATAGTTATATATTATTATATATATTTATATATTATTATATATATTATTTAGACATATTTATAAAGATAATATTAAAACTTCAGCTGTATGTAGGACACAGCACTTGACATTATGTTTAAAAATACTCTTAAAGGAACTCTTAGAAAGTTACCAAATTATGCACACAAAATGTTAGGAAATGGAAGCATTAAGACTATCTCAGCCTTATGCGATATAATGCAGTTCTCAGCTGTGTGTGTACTTTTCCTTGAACCATTGTACAAAGTAACTTGGAGTGTACTCTACTCCTTACTGCTTCTATACTTAGAGTAGAAATTTGGATGCAAACTGTAATAAATACTACCTTAGAGTACACAAACTGTTTTTTGGTTGTTGAGTTTTTGTTCATTTTATAGGGACTTTATATCCTAGACAGATTTTGTGCAGTGATTCTCAAAGACAGTAAAATGGCAGATAAAATTCACTGTAGATTAACATGAAGTGGTGCATGCTGGGCAAAATAAGCTTTATTTCTAAATGGATAGGTGGTGAGCTTACCATTACCAGTCAGGAATGAAACCCTGGGGCTGATAAACCTGTGAAACTCCTTACGAAAAGGTGTTGTAAGTGCAAAAATTTCTGCATGAGTTCAGAGGGATGAGCTGGGCAAGCACTTGGAAAACAAATCTGTTGGGAGTCACTAACTAGATTAACTGTATTATACATAAGAAATCTCCTGAGATGAAAATAGTCCGTGGCTAAGAAAGTGTTAGGGGAAAATACTCAGTATGCTCATCCTGCTTCTCCTCTTTGGGCATACACTAATAGCTGCTGCTGAAGACAGGATATTGTGCCAGATGGATCCTTAGTCTGAACCAATACAATCATTCTTAGGTTTTTATGTCAAAATAAACTTCTCTGCAATTAGGATAATATCACTGCTTCAAAGGATGGTAGAGTATCACAGTTTAACAGTTGTAAGCCCTGCCTCTTCCTAAAAGGTATTCTCGACTAAGTAATTTCTCCTGAACCCCTCCTCCAATCACCAGAAGTTTAAAACAGGTAGTTTGCATGGAATTATAAACCAAATACAAAGACATTTTTTTCCGAGAGTGTTTTACAGCCCAATTATAAGAATCATTTCATGTGCTTTTTTAGTATCTTGGGTTTGTTAGGGATCACATATGGAATAGCCTTAGAATAAGTTCTAGGACCTTATATATATTTTTATTTTTTTCCCCCTGAAAATAATGCTCTTGCTCTGTTGTCATAGCGTTGGCTATGAATGAGAATATGAACTACTATGTTTGAAGACCTAATGCAAATCCACAAGACTAGCCTTAAGTCTAAATACTTTCCTACTCCTTCAGGCAATTGTACTCTTTAACGTCCTGAAAAGGGATTAGAAACTTACTGATGGAAGAAAAGATGAGTATGTAATAGCTAAAGCAGGGAAAACTAGGGAAGATGGACTCATCTTATCAGTAGCAGTGTCAATAGATGATCATTCAAATGATGGTATTAAAACAGTAATGAAAACCCCTGTATTTTTGGATCTGCTTCATAGTTTTATTTGTGGCTGTTAAGTGAAAGATGCAAGCTAGGAATAAAAATGAGAAACCCTGACAATCTCATTCATCCAAATATGACAATATATGCATATGCTTTTAGATGACTGCAGCAATAGTACATAATTTAACTTCTAGCTTAATGAATGGCAGTCTCTTCAAAACTGGGATAACCACATGTTCATATTTAACAAACAGTCTACAAGGGCTATCTTGAATGTGAACCTGCATCAACAAAAAATATTTTCCCCATTTAATAGTTTAATTTTTGAATTCTGTAAGAGCATTAGAGAGAGATGATGGCCAATTCAATGCCATATTTGGATATAAAGTAAATGGACAATCTGGAAAATGGCAGTAATATGTTGCCTTGGAAATACGTGGGCACTGAACTACTTGCTAACAGCACTTCAGTCTTTAACTGGTTATTCTGTGTGACTGGCTCTGATACAGCCAAGTAGAAATGGTAGAACTGATAACACCGCTTTGTGGCCATGGCGAAAGCCGACCTTATGCCCTATTACACTGGCAGTCACCTGTTTATGTGCAATAACATAGTGACACCGGTCATCACACACCACTATTCTATTTCCCAGTGGCCTTTACTTGCTTTAAGGTGTTTTCAGACTATATGTATTTTGAAAATTTACCATTTCCGTGTATAACCCGATTCATTTAAATTCTACTTACAGATTTTTCTGTGTCTCTGAATTTGTTTAGATGTTGGCTAAATAGAGTGACACACTTAGTGTGACACTGAACTCTTAATTTGCCTCTTGTCTCTTCATAATGACAGCCTGTCAGGGAAGACAACGCAATTCACTTTAATATGCCTTTCACTTCCAAAATTGAAATACTTATTTTGAAGTAATTTAAAAAACCAAACAAACCAGCTATCTGGAATTGAACTCCTGAACTTTCCGCTGCAAAACAGTGTCCAAATTAGATCAGTTGGTTCTCTAAACATTGACTAAGATACTACCTTTAGATTCTGTTTTTTGAGTGCTAATCTAAATCTTTGTATTTTTAACTGAAGTCTGTAGCATGGTGCAAGTATGTGTACACTTTGACCTTTATACGGGGATTGCTCCACCAAAATACTGCAAAAAATTAAAAACTATTTTATTTTCCAAACATCTTTTCAGAGCTACAGCAGGTATTCTTAGGGACCCTTTGTTTCTGTTACTACCCTTCAGTATTGAACTCTAACGTGTCATTAATTCTGCATTTGAAGTTCTATTCCAAACAGTATTGATATGATAATTTTACAAATGAAGTTTTGTCATTACTGTGTCTTCAGAATACGTCACCTGAAAATAAGCATATACAGTATTATTGGGGGGGGGGGGGGAGTGTCAAATAGGCTCTATGGCTTTTAAAACTGGTAATAGTTTGATTTACTCTCTTGAACTTTGTATAGAGTGCCCATCTAGGCAATGTAATTACATTTAAATATAAATTAAAAGTGTCTGGGATAGGGGAAAAAAAGTCTGTTTTCATCAGCACCCATACTTCGTTAATTTAGGAAATTGAATAAATCTGAAATGAGGTACTAAATTTTGTGTCTCCGTTAGTCTGCTTTTTATTGGCAGATTTGTTATTCTTTAAATCCCTTTTGTGAGGCACATGATTAAAATCAAACAGCATTTAGCATTTGTGATGTGCAGGCCTTTCTGTGTACAGCCATGCTAAACGTCAGTTAATTTCAGGAAAAATAAATGACAGCTGATCATTTATATTTGATTTATGGTACTATTTGTAAAGGTCAGCAGAAGATAGATTCCTTAGTCAACTCTGAAAATAGGAATTAGGCTTTTGCGTAATTTACTCCTCAAGAGTTTGTACATTCTTCAGTCTAATGGCTACATTTCATTATGTTAGTTGGAGAAGAATTTCTTAAAAATCCCAGGTCAGATCTTCTCCTCAGCTGAGTCCCTTGGGACAAGGACATGACGTGAGGTGGGGGCTCTGGTTTCTGCAGAGAGAGAGGAGAGTTGCTGGACAAATGTGGTACTGACACACGCACTCAGGTATGTCCAGCTTGGAGCAAAAAAAATTCAAGTTCGTTTTTAATCAGGTAGAGTACGTATAGTGACTGCTAATGTTGATGATTTAGATTATCCTGGATTATGGAAAAGTTATGATTTTTACATTTATAAAAATATATATTCAAAGTGTATAAGTACACCCACTTTTAAACAAACCCCCTTTTAAACAAACTTTCTTTGTGTTCATTTACAAGTTTTAAATGCGCTCATATTCGGGTATCTCTCATGTCAGGTCCGGTCAGTACTCTGACTGTCTAATTCACTAGCAATGATGCCTCTGCAATCCTTGACAGTAAAATCTGTGGAACTTTCTGTAGAAAATACATATGAAATTACTTAATTACTGTAAATCTGAGTCTAATGATTATATACGTTTAGTCAATTACCCCAAAATATCATATGTTTGTTTCCAGACAAACAAATATGAAACACCAGTGATAAGCTGCTCTTGAATTGCTATACAGCAGCCTAACACAACTTTTGTAAACTTCTTCCGTTATCAGTTCAGGAAAGGAATTACAACATAAGAGAAATCTAAGGAATTGTCTTCATGTGCAGGTTTAATTAAAATTAAGTAAAACTGCTACATTTCAGAAGAATCAGAACTGAAAAAAATTAAACCAAAGTCTATTTTAATTCTGAATGAGAGGGTCTCAACAGAGACTGAATTAATTTTAACTATTCCACCTTACTGATTAATTAATATTTAACTTTCCTGAGTAGCCTATGTGCACAGCTCCTCAGGAGCCCTGAAAAGGCAGCAGGGCTTTTTAGCGAGGACAAGAAGATTTTTAATTTCTTCAATCAGCTAATAACTTTTAAAAATGCAACCAAACAAAGAAAATTAGATGCAAATTAATGCCAAAGAGAAGGCAAAATGTAAAATAAGACTTTAAGAAAAACCTACCTGAAGTAAAACAGTTGCACGTACCTGGGAGAATGAGGGTGAGGAGAAAAGATGGAGGGGAAAGAAGAGCACGAGTGACACTAGTATGTAAAAATGTGAATATATGCACAGACACTGATGTTGTTGTGTACCAGATTCATCCTTGGTAAAAAGCCATTGGCAAATCTGTACCAACAAAGAATTTGGACGAAGAGAAATGGTTAGGGGACTCCATGGTGTCATGTCTTAACCCTCAGCACTCTGGAGCTGTAAGATTGAAGGCAAAATTATCAAACTCATGATTTTTCTAAAATACAGTGTAGAAATATTTATTCCTTCAAAAATGGACTGGTTTTTGAGTTCACAGAGTTACAGCAGTAACTAAAATCCAGGTCGGGGAAGACCGAGATGCTGGCGGTGGCTGACAGTCACTGCTCCCATTCAGTTTGACGCATCTGTTACCCTGACTGCTGGTTTTGGAAATTTCATCACGATTCAGGCCTTCTTCCTCTCACCGCACACAGGTGAATCCGAGTGCCACCACATACCCAGTGTCCAGGTTCACAGCGCTCTGAAGCTTTAATGCCGAGTGACAGATGTGAATGGAAACAGCAGGGCATTCCTGCCCATGTGAAGACTTACCAGATGAAGTGCTTGAAGCTCCTCAAATAACTACTATAGTCTATTGTGAGAAACTAATTGAATTGTATGTATTGCTTACAGGAAGTTCTGGACTGATCTATTAAATTACTTACATGTTGTCTGTACAGTATCATACTGTGTCAGTAATTGAAATGTCATCCTGTTGAGACAGTGTAGGAATAAGGCCAGTTCTTTCATGACTAGTCTGCTGAAATGTTTTTATCAATCAAGTCATGGCCTCAAGTTGCGGCAGGGGAGGTTTAGATTGGATGTAAGGAAAAATTTCTTTACTGAAAGAGTGGTGAAACATTGGAACAGGCTGCCCAGGGAAGTGGTGGAGTCCCCATCCCTGGAGGTATTTAAAAGACGTGTAGATGAGGCACTTAGGGACATGGTTTAGTGGGCCTGGTGGTGTTGGGTTGACGGTTGGACTCGATGATCTTAGAGGTCTTTTCCAACCTCAATGATTCTATGATTCTATGATTCTATGAAGTCATGTCATATAGCAAAAGATGTTCATTATCATCAGGGAGAAAACCACCCTCCAATAAGTGATAGAATTCTCCTAAATATTCTTCTTGACACTATAAATGAATAATAGTTTATATTCTGTCTTACCAGGTAGAGTTAATCAGTGAGCAGAGAAGGAAAATACGATGTAATAACAGAAAATAGAGTATCTAGAATTTTCAGTGCTTTTATGTTGACTGTTTACTTCAATATAAGAAGGACATTTATTTTAATACATGTATTTAAGCATGTGATTTTAGCTGCATTGCTACTGATCTAAGTGAGGAAATTTTAGATTTTCTTTCTATTAGGCCTTACCCGTAAGATAAATAGGTACTGTCTGATTGTATGTATGGGTGTATGAGCAAAAAATAAATTTGTTCTAGACATTTTGTTTACAATACTATTCTTTCCAAGCATTGCAATATCTTAGTTTGTATTCTGTACTACTAGTTTTTTACATTTAGTTAATCTGCATCAAATGCTTGATTTGGAGTCCCAAAGGACTATTGTAAAGTATTGCAACACAACTACTGAAAAATATCACCAAAGTGTACACCTGGAGATGAGGCATTCTACACTTAAATAGATTGAGTAAGGCACTGGGACACTGTAACTACCTGTACACCTACCTGGAGGTGCGCTGGCCAACTTTAAAGTCTGACAGGGCAAAGGATAAGAGGCAGAAATGGTTGCACCACAGTGAATCAGAAACATGAAGTACAGATCATGGAGTGCCTATGGATCTGGGAGCTGTGAGAGAGGATGTGCAATGCTGGGGCTTTAGCAAGGTGGGCCGTAGAGGAGCTGAATTTGAAGGAAAAATATAATTGTGTCTGGAGGGCATGGGAAAGGTGATGACTGGTGGAATATATCATTAATATATCCTGCTTCATGTTTCTGCCCACTTAGCTGCTGAAGCAGTACGGAAGACCCTCACTGTACTTACAGCTCCCTGCAGATTGAATATGGTATAGGAAGCACTGCTGAAGGTCAGTAGTTAGGAGGCTAAGTAGTGCTCAGCTTAGATTTTCTGAATTAGCTCAATTATCTCTATCCATTTAAGCATCACTTATTTTGGCTCTTTCCAGTGGGATAGGTTTGAACTGGCAAAACTGATACTATATACTAAGATTTCAAATTATTTTTCTTGAAGTTCGCAGTGGTGTCTTCAGGTAGTGCAGGCAGCTGTTTACATATAGTTAAGGGCTTTGTCTTTTGCTACTTTCTACTAAGTCCTTTTTAGCCTAGAGAATCCAGGATGTCATGTAGTACTTAAAAATGTACAAAACCTTTGTTTTAACAGTTCTGTATGCTTGCTCTTAAATTCTTTAATACTTCTGTAATCATTCTAAACGTTGTGCTTTTTTTTAAGTGCTGCTAAGCTAATGTTTTCTTAGAAGTATGAATTATGAGAATAAGTTTCCATTTTTCAGTCGTAGCCTGTAGTGAGTTCAGCCCCCTGTGGTGTGAGATAAAGTTGGTTTTCCTACCTGCCTCATGTTAAGTTGACTATGTTGTTTCATCTGCCTGCTGTCTTTCATCGCTTCATCCCCCAGTCACTCAGTTCCATGTGGTACTTCTGCAGTTCTTGCACTAACCCTTCGCTGAATATCATAAACAGATTTTGCTAGCTTCATTATTCATCCTCTTTTTCTGAACACTTATGGATGTGTTGAACGTTAGGAGCTTCAGCATTGACCTCACAGGGACTCCTCCATTGTAACCTTCCTCTGCTGTGATGTCTGACCAGTTATTTCTACTCCATTTCCTGCCTTTGTTCTTTTTTTTTTTTTAACCTATCTGTAAATCCTACTTAATACGTCATCTTTTTGTTTTGCTGTTACCTTGTCAAGAGTTGCAGCTAAGAGAGAGCAGAGTGAAACTAACGCATTAAAGATTGGCTGTCTCCTTAAAGTACGGAATCCAAATCAAGAGGTCATACACATCCTGAAGGGAAGTGACACCACGAGACCAGCCTCGAAAGATCAGTGTTCTCCTTACATCCAGTCCGCTGCATGCCACTCATTTGTTTAAATGAGTTTAAAGCTCTTGATATTTTTTTAACCTTTTCTCTTTGCTTTCTACTGGAATAACAAGGTATTAAAATACATTACCAAGGCAGAGCATATCTATGCAAGCCACTGTGAATTTCTTCTAAACACAATATGAGGAAAATATTAATCTCTTGGTCCAATGCTTTAGGAGGCACAGTAATGTCTTGCAAAGATTCTTCCACGGATGCTACTGGCAATCATAAAGAACTGTCATTCTAAAACACGGCACGGTTGACTAGCTAGAATGCAAAACTATGATTTGAGATTTTTGTTCCACCATCAATTCCCTGACAAGGACAAGTTATTTCAGCCCATGGGTAAGTAGATTGGGATTCTGGTGCCTACATTCTGCTGAAGTCCAAGAAAACATTGATAAAACTGCTGCCTGTGCTTTGATCTCTTGCAGTCCTGGAGCAGAAGTCATTCTGGTAGAATTAAGTAGCTTGGTATCTGTCTTATGATGTGGGATTAAAGATTTAGCATCCCAGCACTGGATTCCTGAAAAGTCCAATCAAGAAAATACGTCAAAGGCATACAAATGCATAAGTGCAGTAGCACATGACTCAATACAAAGCAAAGTTGCCAGGATAAGTCTCTTTCAGAAGTGAATGATAAGCTACTTTTAATATAATTCTGTAGCAGTCACAGCCTTTCTTCATTCCAGCCAGAGGCTGGAATACCTCTTCTCAGAAGGTCACCTTCCACGTAGACTCTTCCTTTTAATGCCCAGTTAACCTTCTCTTCTTTTCTCTCAGGCAGCCTGTAGCACGGTAGCCCGTCTCCTAGTGACACAAAAGAACCATATTGAGGCTACTAAAAATTCATCACATGTAATTTGTTGTAGATTTTTTTCTCCTCACTGCCTCCCCAGGCTGAGAGCAGTAGCTGTTGGAAATTGACTGCTTAAATTACATGACAAACTATGATAAATTTCCAGGCATAGAACTGTACCAACTGCTGAAGTAAACTACTCATTTTCATTTCAGTCTGTTGTAAAAATGCAATCAAACATCCTGAATCCCAGATGGATGTTTATAAAATTTAATTTGTTACACTCTGAACTATGGAAAAAAAAAAAAAAGGAATTACATGTCCTAAAAGTTATCTTTTTAAACTTACATTTAGGTCATTGTTTTTAGAAGATAATTTTTAATGGGGTTTGTATTTTTCTTTTAAATTATATTTTGAACAATTCCATTATACTGCATCATATTTGAAAAATAAATTGCAAGAAAAATAAGAAAGTCTGAATAATTCTGCCCCTCCCTTAAGACTTTAACTAGTCAACTCTAGAACTGATGGTAAACTGGGGGTTATTTTCTTTTTAATTTTACAGTGCTGCTGACAAAAGGGCGTCTACCTCTCACGCTAATGCCTGTGAATGCTCCTTTGGTTTTCCCTCAGTCACAAATGTCCTTCATGTTTCAGTAACTGTTATACTGCGGATTGGGATTCCAGAAGGCAAAGGTGCTTTGGCACTATAGGTACAGGGAAAAAGATGAAGTACATGGGCCCTAACTCAAGACCAGTATTTTGTTGTTTTCCTTCCTGTAGATATGCAGTACAAAACTGCAGTGGGAAAAATTCCAGGGGGATATTTTTACCCCCAAAGGCCATATATTTCCTTTTTTGTTTGTTTATTTTTTGGCATTCTTAGGAACATATGATTATGGCCTTGGTTTCTGTTGTATTTTTTTTCCTGTGTCAAGCTATGGAGTGACATTAAGAAGACAGGTTGCTTTTCCTCTCAAACATCTAATTAGCAAACACTAAGTAAAAGAAATGTTTCCAAAAAACAAAGAATAGGCCCCAAAATGGATGTCAATTACTGATACACAAGGCATATAAGCTGTCAAAACTGGTGATCGTTTTTCTGTGTGATATCTCCTACGATGTACAACAAGGGTTTGCTATCAGAAACTCAGCTTCTTTATGTTATAGAAAAAAGTGGTTCAGTGATAGAAAATGGTGTAACTTGGTTTTCATTTTTTTTCTCAACTTACTGAATTAAAAGGGGTTTTTTTTGTGTGCTAATTTATTTCTGCCTTCATTAGGTAAATATGTATTTGGAAAAAATGCAAGGAGTTTAATAAAGTTCAGACTAGAAAAAATGTAAAGAATGTATTTTAAGGCATATTTAGAATATTGCATTAGACATGTCTCCAGCATGTTACAGGGCATGGAATTTGTTGTGTATTTACTGATGGGATACCTCAGGCTTGGGGTGTCTTTAATTATCTCATAAATTTCTCAAATTCTTTATTAAAGTTTTATTCCAATATATATTGGATTTTCTTGTGTAATACTGCTCTAAATCAATGGGAGAAGAAAAATTAGATGCGAAGTACACTCTCTTCAGATTTCCCCGCACCCAAATTCCAAGGCTTTTGTAGCTGGCTCTTTATTTTCTTGAGATATCTAATAAATACGTAATGAATATCTCAAGTATATATTTCATTTCTGCAGGTCCTGTGTAGTGCTATCTATACCCTCAAAAGCTTATTTCCCTGCGCTAGACCTCCAGCCCCAGGTTACTACTCAGTTAAGAAACAGAACTGAACTAAGAATTAAAAGAAAAATCACAAGAAAAGTTTCAGAGTCTATCCAAGCAGCCTGTTTTCAGAATGGACTTTGAAGGACTCTGCTGAGGTATTGAGTATAGTACAAAGATATTAATCTGCTTTCACCCCAAAAATATCTTTTCTTAAAGAGACAGTTCGGTTTCTGCATTGTTTGTTTGGTTGGGTTTTTTTGATGTTTAAATAGAAATGAAGGATTCAGTCCTTCACCCTTCTGCCCTTTGCTTCTGGGTGGTTTAGCTTCAGCTGAAATATTCATTTGAGAGCTCTCTCTTACCTGAAAAGCTCTTCGCATTTCTTACCCTTTTTTTCTCTTGCTCCTGCAATGCAAGCAGTTACTTGACTGAGTAAAATGTCTGCTTTGATGTGTAACAGAGCAATGGCTATTTTTGTGTCGTTCCAGTTTGTTATTAATCATATGTTAAACTCACATATTCCTTAGCTAGCGTCTGCAAACTGTGCGTTTAACCTCCTGACTCTTCACTGCTTTTAACTTTATTCTTGCTCCTATGGACTTGTACAGCTCTGACCACTTAAAATAAATATCTTGTTTGCTTTCAGATTGATGTCCCAAGCAGTTCAATAGTCTGAGCTGGAATGACAATCATGCAGTGACCCTCTTGTTAGAATCTTGCAGAATGATCCTTCTAAACGAAGTAATTTGGACATAACAGTGATGAAAGATGGTGTGTATGAAGCATTAGCTAGGTCAAGTTGCGGTGTTTTATTGTACAGGGTTGCTAAAATTGCTAATTTTATTACTCTCTTTGTTGCTGTTGAATTTTGGCTTACAGGCTTTTTGACTTAATGGTAAGCATTTCTGCCTCAGGACCCATTTTCTGTATTTTTGTATTCAGTACAAAGAGCATTTTCATTCTGACAGCTTGATTGTGAGCTAAGGGACACTTTTTCCTTGACAAAAGTTTATTTGGGGTCTTCTACTGGTCTTTGTTTTGTCCTAAATCACAGTCTGATCTGTCGTCCAGAATTTATTTAACTCCTCAAATTTATGAAATTAACTCTGTAGATCTGTAGACTTAGAAGAGGCACAGATAGACAAGCTGGTTACTTATTTATGCTCTTGTTTAGTTCTTATACTATATACTTTTCTTTGATAAAATCTTATAGCATTCTTATGCTGAGCTAACTTGAAACTATAGGAGCCACCTAGTTTTAGGATCAGCTGTTGTCAGTATGCTTCTTTGTTCCCAACGTGTGTTTTTAGGGGAAAAAAAAAGTTTCTCAACACTCTGCAGCTCTCCTCCCTGTATCTAGAGAAATTGCACTTCATTCTTTCATTTATGAGAAGTTTTTTTGCTGCTTCCTAAATTTCATTCTTGATACTAAATGCTATTTGGAAATCGCTCCAAGCCAAGCAGCCTTACAATAGCCTCCTCCATTCTGCCTTTTGAGTGATCTGCACCAGGTAATTGGAAGCTCTGTAGAAGATGCTTCCAGGTGGTTATGTCAAATTTCTCAAAGATTGGTTGCCCTGCTTTTTTCTGTCCCTTAATTTATGAGCCATCCTTATTTACCTTTCTGAAAAGCCTCGTGTAAACAACTGGGTTTTTTTGTGAATGCTTTGAAAGTCAACAGGCTTGAGCTTTTTGCAAGTTTTTAATTGAGGCCAGTTACTCCTCTGAGTTTTGGTTGAAGGAACTTGCTTCTCTGTTGATAAAAAGCAAGATAGAGATAATACATTAGGGCTTCTAGCAGCTTTCAAAGCAGAAGGGTCGATAAAAGTGCTTTGGCAGTGGCTGTCCTGTCATGCAAAGTATGGAAGGAAATCTACATGAAAGGCGTGAAGGCAAAAGAGAATAAAAAACTATACTGGGTGGAAAGCAGCTCTGAAGGATTTAAGTAAATTTAAGTAAAATAGAATACAGATTCTCATTCCTACTGCCACCTGAAACAGGAGTTTCTTTTTGCATCATATTTCTGTTCAAAAATTTCAGAGAATAAATGCTGCCTACCCTTTGTTCTAGAAAACAAAGTGCACTTCTGGTGTTTCTACAGACTCCTAGGAATAAAGAAACCCTATTTCATTTAACAGCATCTCAGTGAAAGCGTCAGGTTGTCTTCTGAATGTGATAAAATATAACAGAGTTATTCCTGTCTGTTGTCTGTAGCTCAGTTCAGCAACAAGAAAACTGTCTGCTTCTGCTGTCTTGAGGACACTTAGTGTCCTTGCCATTGAGAGATCCCCAATATTAATACAATAATTTTATCAGGAAAAAAATATTTTTCTTACAAAACTAGCTAACCCTATGCAGAATCACATCATATCAAGACAATGATTGTCATATAAAATTGAATATGGGACTCAGCAATAGTAGTTTTACAGTCATTTTAAGTCTGTGGGATTTAAGGGAAAAGATTAAAACTGGGAACAAAATATTTCCAACTAATTTTCTGTAATAAGGTAGAGTAGTGTAAATCCACAGGAAAGGTGCCAAAGGTTCTGTGACCAGCTCGTGGTTATTGCTGTCTAATGGTGTTATTATTTAATTAATTGTCTCAGTATTTAACTAACATTTTATTACTAAGATATTAATTTTTCCATGGAATTTTCTTTTAACTGATCTGAAATCCAAATGAATGAACAATTAAAATGAGAAGTCTACAATAAACTACAAAATTGCTATTTGCCTGGTCTTTAAACAGAGCTTCCTGGATAAGGGAAATACCTGGGAAAATCTAGAATAATTCTCAATTTTTTTCACAATGTTTCACAATCTCTGCTAAATTAGAACTTTAAGTAGTTCTAATGCTACTTACTTTAACCCAAATTTACATTTTTTGGAAAACAGACACCTTAATTTGTCAAGGTGTCTTCCATACTCCATGGAAGTCCACAGAGGATGTTATGGTTAATGAGGGCACCAACTGAGGCATTCAGTTAATTGAGTAGATGTTGTGGTCATTTCTATGAGGTGAACTGTACATCTGTTCCCAAAATGCTAGCAATCTGTCATTATAAGAATAACCTGAATTAGCATATCCTTCCACTTTGAAGTTACTGTTGCTTTTTCAAACTTTTTTTTCACTTGCATACTTTTTTCCTGCTAAATCTTTGCTTCCCTTATGCCATTTGGACCTATGCCATTTGCCTGCTTAGCCATCTGAACTAATATATACATTAATCGACAGTGCTGCAAGGGAACTTAATTGCATCTAGAAGCGATGAAATTGGTTCTGGTTGTACAGTATAGTTTAAGAATAACTCAAACTTTGACCATCACTGCTGTAAAGCCCATGCTTGATACTACCACATAGTGTATTTTTGAACCGATTGGCACAGGATTCATTTGTTCTGTCTGAGCCATCAAAACACAGTCGTGTAGAAACAAGCATGGGATAAAGATCTGAGACAGCTGGTGGTACTCAGTTCAAGCGTAACTTCATGTTTAGCTAGTACAGAAAAACTACAATTCTCCTGTATTATTTTATTTCTTAGAACTGTGACTATCATTCTCCCTGTTTCCTCAGGAATGTTGAGCTACTTGGTAAGGGATATTATGGTGTCTTTAAGAAGGGGCTCAAAATGGTTTTGATGATTTTTGACAGTAAACTTGCCTGTTTATTCCCATGGGTTTTTTTCCATAAAATCTTTCCAGTCATGTTTCCTTATTTCTCACTTGAGATCTAGAGAAAGAGAGTGCAAGGGTTGCAGGAAAATGTCTGGAAGCATTTAGCTACTAGCCGGAAAGCACAATTTCTTATATATTTTAAGAAAAGAAAAAAAAAACTTTCTTTGAGAAATAGACTTTCGAGTATCCTAGACAATAATTTTCAGTTTGAGCATACGTTACAAAATGCATCACAAATTTCTTCAACCACAACCTGCCAATACAAGGCTAATACAGGTAAGTTATAATATGTCATAAGGTAAAACTTGTGAGCCTGACAAAGATGGTGAATGGGACATCATAAAAAAAGTTTGAAGGAAAAATATGAAGAGGGTCCTGAAGCTTAAGGCTTGTAAGTAAATAGTATTACTTTTAAAGTGAAAGAATAGGAATTACATGCCAAGGAGAACAGATGGCTCTCATCTTGACCTGAAAAATGTCAGGGAACTGTGAAAGAAGAATCTATGGCTTGTTTTGGAGAGACAGAAAAGGACAACAGATTTTCAGAAGCATGGGAAACAATGAGGCTAATAAGGTCTGATAGCAAAAAGCACAAGCAAGTGGATGATTGAGTATAATCCCTGAGAGAATCTCTAAATATAATGGGCTTGTTGCACTATTTTTTAAGCAGAAAGAAAATTCCAAGGTAGAAATTGTTCTAGGTATGAATGAACAGATGTGCTATGAATTTTCATTAGACTGCACTGAAGGAATCATAGAATCATAGAATCATAGAATCATTGAGGTTGGAAAAGACCTCTAAGATCATCGAGTCCAACCGTCAACCCAACACCACCATGCCCACTAAACCATGTCCCTAAGCACCTCATCTACTCGTCTTTTAAATACCTCCAGGGATGGGGACTCCACCACTTCCCTGGGCAGGCTCTTCCAATGTTTAACCACTCTTTCAGTAAAGACATTTTTCCTCACATCCAATCTAAACCTCCCCTGCCGCAACTTGAGGCCATTTCCTCTTGTCCTATCCCTTGTTACTTGGGAGAAGAGACCGACCCCCACCTCGCTACAACCTCCTTTCAGGTAGTTGTAGAGAGCGATGAGGTCTCCCCTCAGCCTCCTTTTCTGCAGGCTAAACAACCCCAGTTCCCTCAGCCCCTCCTCATAAGACTTGTTCTCCAGACCCCTCACCAGCCTCGTTGCCCTTCTCTGGACACGCTCCAGCACCTCAATGTCCTTCTTGTAGTGAGGGGCCCAAAACTGAACACAGTATTCGAGGTGCGGCCTCACCAGGGCCGAGTACAGGGGCACGATCACTTCCCTACTCCTGCTGGCCACGCTGTTTCTGATACAGGCCAGGATGCCATTGGCCTTCTTGGCCGCCTGGGCACACTGCTGGCTCATGTTCAGCCGGCTGTCGACCAACACCCCCAGGTCCTTCTCTGCTGGGCAGCTTTCCAGCCCCTCTTCCCCAAGCCTGTAGCGCTGCATGGGGTTGTTGTGGCCCAAGTGCAGGACCCGGCACTTGTCCTTGTTGAACCTCATACAGTTGGCCTGGGCCCATCGATCCAGCCTGTCCAGGTCCCTCTGCAGAGCCTTCCTACCCTCGAGCAGATCAACACTCCCACCCAACTTGGTGTCGTCTGCAAACTTACTGAGGGTGCACTCGATCCCCTCATCCAGATCATCGATAAAGATATTAAACAAGACCGGCCCCAGTACTGAGCCCTGGGGAACACCGCTCGTGACCGGCCGCCAACTGGATTGAACTCCATTCACCACAACTCTCTGGGCCCGGCCGTCCAGCCAGTTTTTGACCCAGCGCAGAGTACACCTGTCTAAGCCGTGAGCCACCAGCTTCTCTAGGAGAATGCTGTGGGAGACAGTGTCAAAGGCCTTACTGAAGTCCAGGTAGACCACATCCACAGCCTTTCCCTCATCCACTAGGCGGGTCACCTGGTCATAGAAGGAGATGAGGTTGGTCAAGCAGGACCTGCCTCTCATGAACCCGTGCTGGCTAGGCCGGATCCCCTGGTTGTCCCGCTCATGCCTTGTGAGCGCCCTCAAGATGAGCCGCTCCATAATCTTCCCCGGCACTGAGGTCAGGCTGACAGGCCTGTAGTTCCCCGGATCCTCCTTCCGGCCCTTCTTGTGGATGGGCGTCACATTGGCAAGCCTCCAGTCGTCCGGGACCTCCCCCGTTAACCAGGACTGCTGATAAATGATGGAGAGTGGCTTGGCGAGCACCTCCGCCAGCTCCCTCAGCACCCTCGGGTGGATCCCATCTGGCCCCATAGACTTGTGAGCGTCCAGGTGGCGTAGCAGGTCGTTGACTGCTTCCTCTTGGATTATGGGGGGTTCATCCTGCTCGCCGTCCCTGTCTTCCAGCTCGGGGGGCCGAGTACCCTGAGGATAACTGGTCTGCCTGTTAAAGACTGAGGCAAAGAAGGCATTGAGTACCTCAGCCTTTTCCTCATCCTCAGTGACAATGTTCCCCCCCGCATCCAATAAAGGATGGAGATTCTCCTTGGCTCTCTTCTTGTCATTAATATACTTGTAAAAACTTTTTTTGTTGTCTCTAACGACAGCAGCCAGATTGCGTTCTAGCTGGGCTTTTGCCTTTCTCATTTCCTCTCTGCACGACCTGACGAGATCCCTGTACTCTTCTTGAGTCGCCTGCCCCTTCTTCCACAAGCGGTAAACTCTCCTTTTTTTCCTGAGTCCCAGCAAGAGCTCCCCGTTCAGCCAGGCCGGTCGTCTTCCCCGCCCGTTCTTCTTACGGCATACAGGGACAGCCTGCTCCTGCGCCTTTAAGACTTCCTTCTTGAAGATCGTCCAGCCTTCCTGGACCCCTTTGCCCTTCAGGACTGTCTCCCACGGGACTCTCTCAACCAACGTCCTGAACAGGCCAAAGTCTGCCCTCTGGAAGTCCATGGTTGTGGTTTTGCTGGCCCCCCTCCTTACTTCACCAAGAATGGAGAATTCTATCATTTCATGGTCGCTAAGCCCAAGACGGCCTCCGACCACCACATCTCCCACCAGTCCTTCTCTGTTAGTAAACAGCAGGTCGAACATCCAGGAGAACAAGGATTTGTTAAGATTAAGGAAAACAGAAAATTTTGTTCATGCCCTGAAGTTATATAAGTGGATCTTATCTGAAGAAAAGTGCCATTCAAGAGTGAAGTCAGAAAGGACACGGGAAGGCTTGCTGTGTTGAATGGGGAAGCAAGAACTAAGTGCTAATAGATTTGTGAAGCAAATTGTAACCCTGTGGTTGAATTGTTACTTCGCCGGCTAGAACAGAATAGTAAGTAGGGCTTTGGACTGAAAGATGGTCAAACTTGTGCATTGCTTTTTTTTTTTTTAAAAGACTGCCTTGGTCAGCTGCAGCAGATGATTTACAGTGAGCACCATCACTTTGTGAACTGATCTTTGAGAATGTAAAAACCATGTAGGAACAGATTCTTAGGCGTTTTGTTTTGTTACTGCTACTTCCACTGTTGTGTTTTCAGGTTTCTGTCCAGGTTCTGGCTGCTCAGTGGGTGTTGTATATACTATTAATTAACAAGTAAAATAATTTGTCTTCATTTCTCCTGAGTGAAATATTAACTTGCATTTTCATAAGCAAAAATTTTCTCTCTGTATCCTTCCCATGGTAAATATTGTGTATTAAGAATAGATATGCCATTTAAACTTTCCTAATAAATTAAGCATTGTAATACATCCTAGTTGAGGTAGGTAAACGGTTAATGCCATGACTCTGTGAACAGGAAAACTTCAGTAAATACTAGGAGAAATTGCAAGCAATAGCCAGGTTTCCTGGGGCAGATCTCAGGTCTGTAAGGGGTAAAAGATTATTTTACCTCCATGTCCTGATTCCAGGACGGTTTAAAAGTGAAGTTTGGTTTTCAAGTCAAGAGTTGCTCAAAATCTACTTCTTTTCCAGCATTCATAATCTTTGAATAATCTAGGGCACTCTTCATATACTGCTGCTTCTTTTTTCCCCTTCAGCAGAGGGTACAGTTATGATGGATGTGAATCTATGCAGTAACTTTCCAGAGGGGATCTTAGGGCACGGGTGCTTGGCTTTGGTTGCCAGCCAGGAGTCTGGGTGAGGTCTGCTGGAGGCTGTAGATAAGAGCAGGTTCAGAGAGACCCAGCCTCCACGGAGGTGCTTGCTGCTATTAGTCGATCTCCTCAGTGCTGAGTTCAGTTGGATTAAAAACCTGTGCTCCTCAGGTGCTGGGGAAAGAAGCTTCTTGAAAGAAGACTGTTACGTTACTTGCAGAGTTTTCCTTCCCCTAATCACTACCCGTGGTTGCTTTGATGAGGGACGTGGAGAAGATGGTTCGCTCTTTCTAACTGCAGTTATATAAATATAGTCTTTAATTTTCAGCTTCATCTGGTTTTCTCTTAATTAATCTTTAATGGAAAATTAAGTTTACTTCTTACGTGCCTACATTCTTCTCTGCAGAGCCTTTATTTTAGAATATATACCATAAAGCACAGTGAACGAATGGCTCAGTAATACGGGCTAATACTGTTTTCGCTCATTTAAATTATCCTCTATAGTCTCATTTGTACTATGCAAAATAGGACAGGGGGACCATATATCATGAAGATAAACCTGTCAGAGCAACTGAAAGATATCTTTTTAGGAAAAAAACCCCTGGTATTAAAGCAATAGATACGCAAAGCCCTGTAAAGTGGTTTTATAGAAATTGCTATAATTCAGTCAGGCTTAGTTTATCTGTATTTAGGCTATTTCTATATAGCTGTAGCTTGTATGTAGGATATTTTTGTAATGAAGTTTGGGTTTTTTTTTTCTTTTTATTTCTTCCCCTTTAAGGGTTCTAGTTTTACTCTTTGAGCTGGTGAAATGGAGTAATGTCAGAGAGTAGCAGCTCAACTCCATTTTCTTGGACCTTGTATTGCCCTCTATTAGTATATGGCACAGTACAGCCAAGTAACTGTCCTCACTTGTTTATCCTTAAAGAAATTAAATTAAATAATAGGGTGTAACTATCAGGCAGTATGTATGTTTATATTGCTACTGTCTAGCAATTTCTTTTGGAGTGGATTATTTAAAGTGTTGTTCTCCTCTTGAACCCAACAGTCTTTCAAACTTACATGCATTAGGCATAGTAGTACATAGAGGCTGTACATATATGTATGTATAGTATAATAGAGGCTGTATCTTCTGGCCTTTTAAGTTTTTAGCTTCCTTGCATGTATAGCTGCCTCCTGGCATAAGAAAACTAGAAACAGCTTTGCAGTTTTACATGCAAGTGTTCTGTGGGCAACTTTACTTTTCTCTGCTTGAGAAGGGAGGGTGATCAACTTGCAGCATGTTGATGGCAGATTCACAGTTTGTGGCCAGCTCGTGCTTTTGTGGCTGGAGTCACGTGGTTCATAACTCTTGTTCTAGCAGATTTGTCATGGCAGGCTTTTTGCTCTCATAGCTTGTAAGACCAAAATACACATACACATGGGTATGCACACACACACTAACACAAATCTCAGAACAATATATATTAGCATTTTCTGTCTATAAAAGACAAACTACCATTTTTTTTTTATTCTTATAGAAAAGACCAAAACAATTTCAGCAGATTTTTCTTGATCTCTGTTTGAAAAGTATTGAAAAATGCTGCCCTGTGCTTTCATGTTTTCTTTTTTTTCTTGAATCGATTATGGCTTGAACTGCTAACTGCATTCTTACAAATGCACTCCCTTCCGCCTTTGGTCTGCTGAGGTTGGAGGAAGAGTTCCAGAAGAGCATACTTCACAAAAACAACAATTTCCATTAACGTAAGAAACATTTGGGTAGGGTTGGTTTGTTTGTTTGTTTTGGGTTTTTTACGTCTTTTTTTAAAAGCACTGCAGCACTTTGTTCTTTCTAGACTTTTCCTAGAAAAACATGAGGAACTATCCTTCTCATTTTCTCTTCTAGGAAGTTTGTTTTAATTGATAAGGAAAAAGAAACCTCAGGGTCAACTGAGGCAGTATTTTGGCCTTTCTGATGTTTAGCTGGTTTGCAGATAAAGACCTACAGAAATCATCTCCTCCTTGGAGCTTTTGAGGTAAGATTACTGTGTTGCTTGGAGCAGTAAACATGACTTACTCAAAAATTTACAAGCCACTTTTTTTTTTTTTTTTTTTCATCAGTGACTTTTAACATGACTTTTTCTGAGTCCTGTTTTGGCAGCCACTTTGTCCATGGTGAATCCTCTCATAAACTGTAAGATCAGGTCTATTAATTACTCAGCAGTCAGTTTTCAAAAAGCACATTTTTCTTGTCTGACTTAATATAAAAAAAATCTGTCTTATTTATCCGTTAGTAGTATTATTTCTGAATCTCAGTCATGCTGCACTAGGGAATGTGTGTGTGTGTGTCTCTATAGCCATACAGACAGGTACAACATTTTATACATTGAACATTTTACATCTGTAAAATTTGCTGGTAAGATAATCCAGCACAGATGCTGTAATAGAAAATATCCTGTGAAATGACTTTTTGAATTCTTTTCTCACACTTAACAGCTGGTTTGGCAGCAATACTGATGTCTCCTCGCTAGAACTCCAGAAAGCTCTGTTAAGAGGAACAGAAACAATGTGCAATACCCAAGTTAGGATAAGAATCACTTCACGGGAGTTAAAATTACAACATCTGCTAGATGAATGCTTGCTACATCTGCTAGATGAATGCCACTTCCCTACAGTGGCAGGGAAGGATACTGAAAGGAGCAGGAAAACACACCTGATCAACGCGTGGCTCAAGGGCTGGTGCCGTCGGAGGAATTTTGGCTTTTTTGATCATGGGGAGGTTTACATGGCACCGGGCCTGCTGGTGACAGACGGAGTCCAGCTGTCTCACAAGGGAAAAAGGATCATGGCTCATGAATTGGCAGGGCTCATCGAGAGGGCTTTAAACTAGGTTCGAAGGGGGAAGGGGATAAAACCAGGCTCGCTAGAGATGAGCCGAGGGGTGGCGTGCCGATGCCGGGGGCGAAATCGATAGCCCAGCTCAAGTGCATATACACCAATGCACGCAGCATGGGCGGCAAGCAGGAGGAGCTGGAAGCCATTGTGCAGCGGGAGAGATATGACTTAGTCGCCCTCACAGAAACATGGTGGGGTGACTCTCATGACTGGAGTGCTGCAATGGATGGCTACAGACTCTTTAGAAGGGACAGGCGAGGAAGGAGAGGCGGTGGGGTGGCCCTGTATGTTAGGGAGTGTTTTGATTGTATAGAGCTCAACGATTGTGATGATGGTACGGTTGAGTGTCTATGGGTAAGGATGAGGGGGAAGGCCAACGAGGCAGATATCCTGCTGGGAGTCTGTTATAGACCACCCAACCAGGATGAAGGGGCGGATGAAGCGTTCTATAAGCGGCTGGCACAAGTCTCTCAATCGCTAGCCCTTGTTCTCGTGGGGGACTTCAACTTCCCGGACGTCTGCTGGAAATACAACACGGCAGAGAGGAAGCAGTCTAGGAGGTTCCTGGAGTGTGTGGAAGACAACTTCCTGACACAGCTGGTAAGTGAGCCTACCAGGGGAGGTACCTCGCTCGACCTGCTGTTTACAAACAGAGAAGGACTGGTGGGAGATGTGGTGGTCGGAGGCCATCTTGGGCTTAGCGACCATGAAATGATAGAATTCTCGCTTCTTGGTGAAGTAAGGAGGGGGGGCAGCAAAACCGCAACCATGGACTTCCGGAGGGCGGACTTTGGCCTGTTCAGGACGCTGGTTGAGAGAGTCCCTTGGGAGACGGTCCTGAAGGGCAAAGGGGTCCAGGAAGGCTGGACGATCTTCAAGAAGGAAGTCTTAAAGGCACAGGAGCAGGCTGTCCCTGTACGCCGTAAGAAGAATGGGCGGGGAAGACGACCGGCCTGGCTGAACGGGGAGCTCTTGCTGGGACTCAGGAAAAAAAGGAGAGTTTACCGCTTGTGGAAGAAGGGGCAGGCGACTCAAGAAGAGTACAGGGATCTCGTCAGGTCGTGCAGAGAAGAAATGAGAAAGGCAAAAGCCCAGCTAGAACGCAATCTGGCCGCTGTCGTTAAAGACAACAAAAAAAGTTTTTACAAATATATTAATGACAAGAAGAGAGCCAAGGAGAATCTCCATCCTTTATTGGATGCAAGGGGGAACATTGTCACCGAGGATGAGGAAAAGGCTGAGGTACTCAATGCCTTCTTTGCCTCAGTCTTTAACAGGCAGACCAGTTATCCTCAGGGTACTCGGCCCCCCGAGCTGGAAGACGGGGACGGCGAGCAGGATGAACCCCCCGTAATCCAGGAGGAAGCAGTCAATGACCTGCTATGCCACCTGGACACTCACAAGTCTATGGGGCCGGATGGGATCCACCCGAGGGTGCTGAGGGAGCTGGCGGAGGTGCTCGCCAAGCCGCTCTCCATCATTTATCAGCAGTCCTGGTTAACGGGGGAGGTCCCGGATGACTGGAGGCTTGCCAATGTGACGCCCATCCACAAGAAGGGCCGGAAGGAGGATCCGGGGAACTACAGGCCTGTCAGCCTGACATCGGTGCCGGGGAAGATGATGGAGCGGCTCATCTTGAGGGCGCTCACAAGGCATGAGCGGGACAACCAGGGGATCCGGCCTAGCCAGCACGGGTTCATGAGAGGCAGGTCCTGCTTGACCAACCTCATCTCCTTCTATGACCAGGTGACCCGCCTAGTGGATGAGGGAAAGGCTGTGGATGTGGTCTACCTGGACTTCAGCAAGGCCTTTGACACTGTCTCCCACAGCATTCTCCTCGAGAAGCTGGCGGCTCACGGCTTAGACAGGTGGACTCTGCGCTGGGTCAAAAACTGGCTGGACGGCCGGGCCCAGAGAGTTGTGGTGAATGGAGTTCAATCCAGTTGGCGGCCGGTCACGAGCGGTGTTCCCCAGGGCTCAGTACTGGGGCCGGTCTTGTTTAATATCTTTATTGATGATCTGGATGAGGGGATTGAGTGCACCCTCAGTAAGTTTGCAGACGACACCAAGCTGGGCGGGAGTGTTGATCTGCTCGAGGGTAGGAAGGCTCTGCAGAGGGACCTGGACAGGCTGGATCAATGGGCCGAGGCCAATCATATGAGGTTCAACGAGGCCGAGTGCCGGGTCCTGCACTTTGGCCACAACAACCCCATGCAGCGCTACAGGCTTGGGGAAGAGTAGGTGGAAAGCTGCCTGGCGGAAAAGGACCTGGGGGTGTTGGTCGACAGCCGGCTGAACATGAGCCGGCAGTGTGCCCAGGTGGCCAAGAAGGCCAATGGCATCCTGGCCTGTATCAGAAATAGTGTGGCCAGTAGGAGTAGGGAAGTGATCGTGCCCCTGTACTCGGCCCTGGTGAGGCCGCACCTCGAATACTGTGTTCAGTTTTGGGCCCCTCACTACAAGAAGGACGTCGAGGTGCTGGAGCGTGTCCAGAGAAGGGCAACGAGGCTGGTGAGGGGTCTGGAGAACAAGTCTTATGAGGAGCGGCTGAGGGAACTGGGACTGTTCAGCCTGGAGAAAAGGAGGCTGAGGGGAGACCTCATCGCTCTCTACAACTACCTGAAAGGAGGTTGTAGCGAGGTGGGTGTTGGTCTTTTCTCCGAAGTAACAAGGGATAGGACAAGAGGAAATGGCCTCAAGTTGCGGCAGGGGAGGTTTAGATTGGATGTAAGGAAAAATTTCTTTACTGAAAGAGTGGTGAAACATTGGAACAGGCTGCCCAGGGAAGTGGTGGAGTCCCCATCCCTGGAGGTTTTTAAAAGACGTGTAGATGAGGCGCTTAGGGACATGGTTTAGTGGGCCTGGTGGTGTTGGGTTGACGGTTGGACTCGATGATCTTAGAGGTCTTTTCCAACCTCAATGATTCTATGATTCTATGATTCTAAAAGAAGAAAACTGCAGAACCCCCTTGAGCCAATTTTGATTGGGAGATGTAGATTAGTTTTGCATGAATGGACTTATTTTTCAAACTAGAAGGATATTTTTTGTTTATGGAAGTTGCAAGTATCACTGAGGATTATCCAAGTCTAGCAAGTATAAAATAATAGTATTAATGATTACATTTTTAAATCCTCTGATAATTTCAGAGCATTTAACATTTCATAGACTTTGCAGTGCATGCTTCTGAGTAATATTAAAGGCTACATCTAAAGGAATGAGGCAATTGCACTGTTTTCCCTATGGCCAAGTTTTCACCTCTGATGAGAGAAATGGGTCACTTTGCATCTGTCTTTTCATTATGGGCATAGTATTTCCCTCAAGATTCCAGAACTGTGTCATCCTTAATCACTCCACTGATCTCGTGTGACTTACAGAAGGGGCCAAATACAGGGGCCACTACAGCCAGGAGGCTGGAGATACCTTAGAGTTTTTATGATATACGCATATATCCTGTTAACACTTGAAAATATTCAGCAAAGTAGGCTGCTTGGTTGCTTTAGGCTATTTCATTCCAAGTATAAATTTGAGTAGTCTTTGTACAGAAAGTTTTGATGCTATCTCAGATACAAACTAGTATTCAAGACCTACAGATCTCTGCTGAGCTGGTCAAAATAACAATTCAGTCTTCTGGAAGGAATCAGCCCCGATGCCTTTCTGCAATGAGGAGGATCCAGTGACCTCCCTCCGCTTCTCTGGGGTGGAAAGTGTGCTGTCGTGGCTATGTCCTGATGTTACAGGCACAGAAGATACTCTCCTCTCTGCTCCACTTGACTTTCAGCTGTGCTCTTAGTTTTTCTTTTTTCCTTACTTTGGTAAACAAATGTTGTTTCAGCTTCTTCACTTGAAGACATTTTTCTTCCTTGTCCATCTAGTGATCAGCATGGTCTAAAACAGAAAATGTCCTTTTTGTTGCAGTTAGTCATTTCAGCATGATGACACCTACGGAATTTGCTGTGCATTTGCTGTCCTACCAAGATCTGGTAGGATTCAGGACAACCTCTTGGAGGGTACTGAGAAAGGGGACTCAAATTCCCCCGGTTTCTCCTGTTCTTGGCATCTCTTAAGGATCTTTAGAATGCCCTTCCATCTTCACATACAGCTAGTCCACACACACTTCCCAGTGTCAGAATTTTATGTTATGGGTGATTTAACCGAGCTGATTTTCCAGCAATGGAAAAAGAGGTTGAGAGGGTTAGAGAGCTTTCAAAGGGTTAAGAAGCTAGGGGTGGAAAAACAAGGATAAAGCAACAGCAGCAAACTGGCACCAGATGCTGAAACTGGTAAGGACAAAAATATACAAGAAAAAAAACCATATAAAGAAATAAAAGCGGAGAAAGCAAACAATGTAGAAAAGCAGAACCAGTCTGATTTTTCAGGTAAATAAAAAAATCTCAAACTTGCACTTTTTTTGCTGTTGTATGACTGTGTCCAGAAATCCACACTTTTAGAGACTTGGCCCTTCATACTGAAGAATGCTCTTTTCCATTTGAACTGTTGTGTCTATTTTAATGAGTAGTGCAGGTGAACAGATTAGTTGTTATTTGGTCATTCACCTGGGCTCATGAGTTGAAATTTTCACTGGTTTTCACTTTTATGTAAAGGCTTACCATAGCAAAAGTTCCTACATAGTTACAGCAGCCTCTTCTATCTAGTACTGCAGGGTGTGATTTCTGTGCCCCCATTAATAACTTTCTGCACATGCTGAAGTTAAAAGTCAAAAGAATTTTTGAAGTAAAAAGCAATGTTGAAATCAGAAAAACTTGGAATAACTTTTATCTTCAAACCCTTGTTGCAAATATGGCCCCTTACTTTTAAGAGGGTAATATATGTCTCCTTGGGTTTTCAAGCTAATCATAAGAGCTATGTGGGTTATATAAGCTTTCTTGAGAGACCTAATAATCCATGGGAGACAACTGCCTGTTGAGATTAATCCATTTTTATTTTTTTTAAAGCATAAAAATATGAGGCTTTTCCTTTTAAGCCTTAGAGTTAGATGTAGGACGCATTGAAAAAGCTCTTGTATTTTTTTTTTTCTCCTGCAAAGTTGAAAAGGACATTTGCAATTATGGTAATGTGCTCTGGATGGGCTTTTTTTGGGGGGTGAGAGTTGAAATACTAGATTACGTACACTTATACCTGCTTGATTAGAGATAAAAATAGTTTCTCCTACTGATAAACTGTTTCATTACACAGCAGTGTCTGCTGGTGCACATTTTCAAGCTCTTAGAGACTCAGAAGTCCATGAATCTCACTTCAAGATCGGTTTCCTCACTGATATGCACCTTGTGAATGTAGGTAGATAGAAAATAGTATTCCTAGATCCACCACAAACAAATGCCTCTCATTCATTTTTCCCTTCATGGGAAAGTCTTGGTCACATTCAGAATTATGGTAGCAAAATCATCTGCAACCAAGACTTAGAAATAATTCATCTGTCAGTTTGTTTTCCTATTACATTTTTGTATAATTGTCCTAGGCTTTCATTCTGAATGCATCTGGTTCAGCCCTTTCACTATGGTAAACTAAGCTTTTCTTATTGATATAGGAGATGTCAGTGTATCTATTGCCCTACTTCCAAAGAAACGAAGCTTTCTGCCAATAGGGATCATGCAGGAGGCATCTCATACTTTATATGTGATGAAAAAAATCTTTTTCAGTGTCCGAGATGTCTAAGAAAAGATAGTGAATGCCCTTGAAGGATATGTTTTCAAAATACTGTGTTAACTGCTTAGAAGTTGATACCTTCAGTGTGTTGCAGTCCTAGGAGTGCTCCCACAGTAAATCTACATATTGTCAAAGTAATTTTGGTTTAGGTGTTAGTACATTTGGTCAGGTGGCATTTTTTACTAAGTTGATCAATTAGTTGATGGTTTGCAGGTACCAAAACACAAAGTATGGATCTGGATTTAGGATATTTCACACTAGTATCTTCAGGAACAGTAATGGGAACCGTACATTTTGTTGGATAATTCTGATTTTATTTTATTCTTTCACTCTGTTGGGATTTGTACTAGTAGAGGAATTTACATGGCTAGTGAGTGTTTGAGTTCTTCAGTTTTTTTCTTTGTGGAAACACTGGATTATTTTTCCTTGTGGGGTTTAGCTCTTGGACAGCACGACCCTTGTTATGGAGGGAAAATTTAGGCTTTTATCTGTAACTTTCCAAGTATATTTGAATTTAATGTAATTCTACACCCTTGGTCCACCTGATACTTTGTATGTGAAATCCTGTTTTGACTGTATGAGGGATTCCATGAATACAGTCATATATTCCATTCTCTGCACTTAATCTGATGGCTGTATTGTAGTAAGTATCTGCTTATCACTGTTTGTCTGACATAAGAAATAACTATCTCAATGAAAGCAGAACAGTTTAAATGAACTGATTGCAGAAAATATTGAAACTAGCGAGCAATGACTTCAGCATGACTCAATCTAGAGTTCAGTTTTGAGGTCACGTTTAAATTTGCCACTTCAAAACGAGATCAGTAATTAGTTTACAAGGCCAATGATGCTAAATAGAAACTACAGTATAACCTTGCCACTTGAAGTTGTTTATGAAGCTGTCTAGATGTGAAAGTGAATCTAGCAGTGTTCTGGAATTAAGTCATTGCTATTATAGCAAGTGAAGGGTGCAGGTTTGGGCGCCGTAGTCAGTGGAATCAGCTGAATTTCCTGAAGCAGAAGGCAGGGTTGAAATGCGGAGAGACTCTTGTTAAGAGTGGAGTCACCAGTCACAGGAGGTAAGGAGAGAAGGAGGGCTCCAGTATTTTTCCCAGAAGCAACGGAAAGTGTTTTAGGTGCTCAAACTCCCCATTCACAGTGATACCATCTTAATATTACATACTACCTTCCCAGTTACATAACTTTGGTTCCCTCGGGGTGTGTTTCACAGGACCTAGGGAGTTTTATTTGTAGTACTAGTGGTATTTTAGAATCCTGGCATCACGCTAAGTGTGGGTGGGGAGTTGGGACCTTCCGTCCTTCGTAGGTGTTGGATTTTAGCTGCCACTAGAGTAATTTTATATTGGTGGTTTTTTTTCCCCTAAGACTCCTTTCTGTGCAACCCCCTTGCAACATACCTCATCCCCCCTCAATTTTTGTTTCTAAATTCAGATTAATATCTTAACGGGTTGAAAGTATCATGAAGAGAAAATGTTTTTCTATGGGAGAGTCATAATTTTCTTTAAGGCAATGCAAAAAGGAGCTAAACATACTGAAGTTACTCAACTTTGCAAACTGTTCATGTATTCTAAGAAATTATGAATTACAAAAACTGGGATATAATCTTGCAATCAGACCTGGTTTTGGCGTCTTTTTGGAGGATGTTATATGCTCCAGGATGTATTTTCTCATGCCACAGCAGTCTTTCTCTGCTTTTCTAAGCCAGCTGCTATCATAACAGCAAACCACCCAAATGTAGACGCAAGTGAATGGCTCTCCCAGAGGCACATTCGTTCTAACAAAACAGACGGCAGTAAACCGGAGGGTAATGTCCTTCAGGGACGTCAAACGTCTTACATTCAGAGAAGGACCATCCTCTGAGGAGCAAAAGCCTGCGTCATGAATATAACCCTACTTTGGTTTGTATTTACCCACCAGCCAGCTCTTTAGTTTTCAAATGTTTCAGTTTTCATTATATTTATTTACCAACATGCCAAATGTTCTGTGATTCATACTGATGTTTTCAACTTACAAAATCAATTCAGACAAACTGGATTAGATAATAGCAGTTACTGAAGAGAAGGAATAAAATTTAATTAAGGTCTGAAATTTAAATCAACAGTAAAGACAAGAAGCCACCGACAAAACCAGCCATGGGTTTGGATTTGACCTTGCATGTACCTTTCTACAGAGAGAAAAATGTGTATGTGTGAATGTGGGGCAGTAGTTGTCTAGACATAATTAATCTTCCCTCATTTTTTTCTCCTCTAGGACCTCCACCACTTTTATTGAAGTATATGTATAGAAAGGAAATAATGAAACCTCTATAATTCATTTTCATGTAGTCTAATGCTGTATATGCTGTACCTCTTTCCTCACTCCATTTTCTTGCAGATCTTTTAGATTTGCGCAGCAATGTGTATAACATAACACTAGTGCCAGTTTTGCTTTGTAGAAATAATTTTAAAGTTTTGCTTTGTAAAAATCATTTCAAGGTACTAATAAATCTTCTTCCCTTCAGAAAATGTTTCGCTTATTTCTTAAACAGACTCAGTTTCTCAAATATCCTTTATAAAGTTTTAAAGGATGCATGCAAAGAAGCAAATGGAAATCACTAAACTGAAGCAAATTTAATGTTAAAACCAGACTCCAAGTAGCCTTTGAAATGACTTACACTCCTACTGTGTGTTCCCTTCACTACACAGTGACCTCCAGCACTTTCCTATTTTTAGAAAGAACCTCAGTGTGGTTTTAAGGTAACACTGTTTTATTTGCACTTTGAAACATATTAAACCAAACCAAGATTTGCAAGACAGACTAATGTTGGATCTCATCTACAATGCAAAAAAGAAACAGGTGTTAGTAAATACAGTATGACCATGTTCTTACACCATTTTTTTGACAAGCAGGTATTTATACTTTCGACATGCCCTTAGTTTTTGCATGGAAGATAACATTTTATGCAGCTCCACTGGATACAGTGAAATTAGATCAGGCCCAAAAAGTTTGTATGAAAGTTTAGCAGTTTGGTAGTGTTGATACCCTGTGATTACCCGAACAACATTGCAGGCCATAAAAAGGAGTGAGAGAGGCAGAATAATTTCATTTATGTGAATGCAATAAAATGGATTAAGATCTCCTGGTTACACCAAGACTTCAGAGATGCTCTAAATCGGTTAGCACCGGAAGATCTCATTTAAGTGATTTTATCAACTGGTACTGAAGATCAGTATCAGAAAGAAACATGAAATTTTGTGGGAAAAAATCAGTATACACAAGGCAGGTACAAATCCACACCAGTCCATGATCTGCTACAGATTTGAGGCCATGGATTTGAAAACTGGAATGAATAATGGCATTATTTCAATCACATATACACTAAGAAGCTGGATTAATCATGTCACACCTTTTTAATTCTTGGTTGCCTGATAGGCACAGTGTCAAAGGGAGAGGGATGGTGTTGATTTTTCTGCTCGTCATTAGTAATTGGACTGATACCACCAAACAACATTAGGATGGTCCATCAGCTATCTAAAATCATAAGAATTTTATGTTACTGTTAAATTGAGCTGGTTTTCAGCTAGTAATGATTACTGGAAATTGATGGTCATTTAAGTCATATGGAAATAAAAGGATCGTTCAAGGAAAACGTATGAATTCAATCAAGAGAGGTCATGTCTAAGCTTCTGTAATACTTTGAAGATATCACTGATAGGACAAAGAGAAACTCAGTAGATGGCAATTGCTTTGATTTTCAAAAGACTGAGAAACTTTTACTTTTGGATTACAGGCTAAAATAAAGATCTTGGAGTACCAAAAAGGATGTTAAGAATAATATCAAAAAAGCATCCTTTTATGCTGAAGTGCTGTGTAACTTGCCAGGCTTGTGACTGAATTACTACAAAGATTATTTGCATGACCTGTTGCTTAAACTAAATTACTCCTTTTGAATCTGGCATTAGTGGGATACCAATAAAAATGTCACATTGCTGCTTTTATTGGATCTGTACTCAATGAATTGCAGCTGTTAAGCGTCTATCCCCACTGGGCCTATTGCTTTTAGTAGTGAGTCTCTTGCGTCTGTTTGACATAATAAATCATCCATCTTTCACGTGTCCTTGCTCACATTATCCTAGCTAAAGGTTGTTTGCTCCCCTAGATTTATAAATATTAATATAAACAAAAGCGTTCACTGTTTTTCCACCATTATATGCAATAACGAGTGGTACGCACAACCTCAGGCACTGTTGCCAGCGGACTTTAACCATTAGCGGCAATAGCCACTAACGTTCTTGCAGCTTTTTTGTTCCGGGATGGTTATATTTTAGAAGGTCTTCGTAGCAGCTTTCACAGCTTTGTAATGCTATCACTGAAATGATTCTCAGGTGCCTCCCAGCATTTAGATGTTTCCGCTGGGTGAAGAACACTTGCCCACCAGAAGCCGTGGTTCGGTGCATGGACATAGCCCAAGCAGAACGCGAAGGCGCTGTGACACAATGAAATAAAAAGACTACTTCAAAGTACAAGGCTTTCCCTTTATTACTTCCCTGTTACTGTATTAATATATTAAACATTACCCAGGAATGTCCCAGACACTGGGACTTAATCATCTGTACTGGTATCATGGTCCCTGGGAAGCTTCTGGCGTGTGCTAACTCATTCTCTCCCCAGCAATTCCTGGACATCATTCAGGAGTTAAAACTTTTCAGACATCATTCCCAAATGCCAGTTTACACACAGCTATGCTATCTTGGAGGATAAGAGAGTTTGGTAACAGAGCCATGAGTTGTTCCATGCCAGCATGTCAGTACTCAGGGACATTCCCAGGCACATTGCAGTTATTAGCATAAATGTACTTTTTCTGACTCCTATGGTATGGTAGAGAGGGAATAGAAACTAACAGGGGAGAACTAATATACTTCATCACTGAGGTTGTCACCATATATAATTACTTAAGAGTGACCCAACCCCATATTTAGAAGTAAGTGAATTAACACAGTGTTTTAGTGTACACAGGGCGTTGTGTTGTGCTCATGTCTGTGCTATCTATGTTATCTGCCTGACTGCTGCTGGTGCATTGGGCGATGTGACTAACATCTGTCAACTGTTGTTTGTTCTTCCATCTTCTCCCCAATGAATGTGTAGTGAAGTGTAATATGTATTGAGAAAAGCCTACTGAAACAAATCTTCTATATATGTGCACCAGAAATGACCTACTTTTTTTGTTTAGGCCAGCAGAGTTTGAATTACTGTAAGGTTCATAGTACAAAACTAAACTTTATGCAGTTAAAAATTTGCTACCAAAGGTCTTCTAGTTCTGCACGTGGCTTTTTGTTTAGCATATTTATATTTGCAAATGTTGAAATATAGATGAAACACCAGAAAGGAAAACCCTTTTTCTCCCTCTTTGGGGCTTTCATGAAGGGAATCAGTCTTAAGTGTTTATATAGTATTTCAAAATGTGTAACACCATATGAATAACTGTTATTAAGGAATAGAGAGGATCCCTTTTGAACGGAGCCAGTAATAAATGAGGCAGGACGAATCAGTGAATGCATGTAACATTTTATCAAGTCCTATTCACTAACCACTAAATGTATTTCTTTAAAATTTTAATGGCAAATTTCACTTTATAATATAACCAGAGACTTCTGTCACCTCACTGTGCAAACAAGTCATCATTGCTGATTATGTGTTGGTTAAATGAGGCAGCTTAAACTACACTTAGCCTGATTTTTAGTTTCCAATTCAGTATGTCAAGGAAAAATATCCTAACAGCTTAGATTAATGCAAAGGTAGCCAACCTGCAGGGTTTTATCTCTCTTTCACATTCTGGTCATGTAAACATTTGCCTGGTATTGCATCTCAGTTGTTAAGGAGGTTCTTTATCAGTATTCACAGCATAATGGTCTAAGAAAAAGTTTCACAGCAACTAAATATCTTTTATTCTTAACAAGCACTGCTGGTATTTTTTTTGTGGTCTTGGTGTTTGTGTGCATACCTGGAAATCTTACCACATGACAGTACCCCCCAAAAGTAACATGATGCTCCTACCTGCCCTACTCCTACTGTGTGGCTCTCTGCCTGGCCGGCTGCTCACATGACCCCCCCCTCCGATACCATTTCAGTCACTGCACAGCATGTGCTGGGAGTGAAGTGTTTGTAAAGGTGGCACAGAATCCCACTTACAGACACACGTAGGGTTTGTTAAACCCACAGTGAGCTATTTCAGCTGACAGTAAAGTACCGGCAGGCAACACAGATACAAATGAGTACAGCTGAACAATTATGCTTAAATTGCACTACAGCTGCAGTAAACGAGGTATCTGTTGCCCTCGTTCATATGACTTGCTGCTTCTCTCAAGACAAGGTGTAATTCTTTCAGACCCTGTGTGAATTTTCATTTCTCTGTTAGGGGAGTACTTTAGCCTTCGTAGCTGCTCTCCACTTTCAGCTGTTGTAGGCTTGCTTTATTTTTTACCCTGAAACCCCTCTATCTGCTCTGCAGTGGAAGACAGTCTGGCCTTTCTTAATTAGAAGACTGTTTCACTTTCAGAGAAATGTAAAAGTCATCTTATTTCACTAGGAGTTGTTTCCTGCGCCTCCCTCCTCAGGCTTTAACCAGGGAAATGTAAGAGCCAAAAGTATTATTTCATGGAAGATGCGCAGAATTAGCTAACGCTGTGGACAGTTTCTACTGTCCACATGTATAAGCATGCTATACTTATTGCTTTTTAATGCCAGCATGATCATTTATAGATGTCTAAGATCACTTCTGAATAGGAAGTACAATTCAGAGTAAATGCCCACATAGGAGAAATGGGTTTTCCCGTTGTTGGTTAAGCTCTGGGCAAAATTTTGAAAGGGTGTCTGAAGGTTTAAGGACAGTTCCTTGGGTGACTACAGTGTTCTGGGGCTGGCTGAGGAGAACAGAAAATGTGAATACCCCATGAGGTGCCGTATGTATGCTTCTGTACAGCACTCTCGCTTGTGGTAGCTGTTGATGTCTCTCCATCTAAGTCTGGCAAACCTTCTCCTTCATCAGTCAAGGGATACCAATGAGCTCAGTTCAGGATATCTTTGATGTTATATGCCCTACTGTTTGATGGGTGATATCTCTGTTCCCAGGTGTACAGAGAGGATTTCATAGGAAGATCTGAGTACTTTTATGCCTCAAGGCACTAGACTGTTGTGCAAGTGGCTCCACAGGAAGGAATTAGATATTGTGGACAGATGGCTGCAAATTCCTGAAGGAGAGAGATTTGGATTCTGTCAGCAACTCGTCAGTGTCCCAGTAATAGTTCTGTGTTGCTAAAATCACTTCTATTATTCTGATTTTTGACATTCTGATATTTACTTTGCCTTTAGTTTAAGGTGTGCTTCCCTAGTTTGCTGAGGAAAATAAATCGTGCCAGTAGGAAGATAATTAAGGTATTTATGAGTCTTTAGCTTCAGCTGTGAAACTGTGAGGACAACAGCTATAGTTGTATTCATCTCTTGTGAATCTTGAGAGGCCACAAGCCCAGTAAATCAGTTGTTATATCATTGCAGTGAAATCCAGAAAATGTATGTAGTCATACATTCTGAAAATCTGAGGGAACTATGTTGGTTTAGGAAATAGATTCTGATGTGAAGTTTCTGCAAAAATCAACATTTCCACTTTATTTAAAGGCTTCAGTTTTCACCTAGAATCCTGGCTTGGAAAAAGATATTTATAAAACATGATTCACTCCACAGGCTTATATTATATGTCTGCAAAGTATGGTGACAGAGTGTAATGTGCTAGATAAAAAATAAATTGAAGATGTTTTGTAGACATAGTACGTAAATTCAACTTGAGAGAATGTCAGCTTTAGTTGTTAAACCAATAACCTTGTTCAGTGAATTGAGTAATTCTCTAAGATGACTGGCACCCTTTTAAAAGGTGGTTTATCAGTTTCACTTTTTATAAAATATGAAAATTGAGACACCGATGTGTTGTAGTTCACTTTTCTGTTCATTCTATGTTGATCTCAGTGGCAAAAAGAACTAGTCTAGTGTGGAATGAGTAAGTAAAGCAATGTTCACTGACACTTTTGTACTGAAGTAATGAGGATCTGCTGCCCACATACATCAAACTGCTGCATAAGGATTTAAGGATAAGCACAGGCTTTCCAGAAATAGTCTTTATTCCTTAATTGTCTATCTACCTGATCCTGTTTCAGTTGATCTTAGTTTATATGGATGGTCATATTCTTTTTTTCTTTCCCTGTCAAGCAAGTCATGGTCCATTAAATACTGAAGGAAGGCATAAGGGTCTTTGTTCAAAAGTGCTGTTCCATCTTACATGTCTAAATACCCCCTCTTTAGGTCGTTGTACCGCAGACATAAACTTGGAATCAAGAGAGTTCAAGAAACTTAACAAACTTAAGAAAATAAACTTAATACTAACATGTTTTAATTTTTAAGATATTAAGAAGCACCAGTGAGTTGCCAACCTGGCAGGAATCAATGAACCCAAACATCAGATGTTTGATGTGAAGAAATGAGGTTCCTGTACCCACAGGTGAGAACCTGTGCCACGCTACAGTGCTCTAGTGCAGACCCCTTCTTTTGTCACCTAATCACCAAAGCTGTTTTGTTTCCAGTAGGTAACAGTGCTTATAGTCTAAGAAGAACAAATTTTCTCTTCAGTCTGTTTCTCACCTGTGGTTAGCTAAACCAATCTGGAGATTTACATGGTGAAACTTAGGCTGTTAAAATAAAACTAATTTTGACAATGGGTTTTAAAGTCTCTGCTGTAATCCTTATTAGAGGATTATTTTGTGATTTTACTCTTTGGATTCTTTTCATTATGAAAAAGATTTCAGACTAAAAAAGGATGAGCTTTCTCACTCTGCCTGTTTTCTGAAAGGTATTGACCAAGCGATTCTAGAAAATGTGATCTGAATACACAAAGATGTTCTTGCTATTACCTCATTGTACAGAAAGTGAGTAGCTCAGACTCTAAATAGATGTTTAAACCATAAAATAAATTTAAATTTCTCAGCATCTTGTGACATAGCTCTAGGATACTTTTTTCTTTGGCTCTCGGGATAGAGACACTTTCAAAGAGAAACATAAAGGAGGGCAATGAGGTGGTGCTTCAAAAAGCCAAGTAGTCTGTATTCCTCAATTGCTTGCTTTACACCTTATTACTTCAACAGACTTGTGTTTAAATAATCTTTTTAATGATTAGGTTTATGTCTTTGGAAAATTGCTTTTCATTATCTGCTTTGCTCTTCTAATACACATATTTATCTTTTATCCCTTATTGGCTTTAATGAACTAGATTTGCACATACAAAATGCATCTATCTATTATCTAACATTGTTGTATGTGCATTTTAGACCTATTGGATCTGTAATTTTATTTCATTGCTTTTAAACAAGTGTTCCTTTATATTTTTTTAACAAGTTCTGCTATTTTAAGGAGCTGTCTATTTAATCAGGAAACTTGACAATAACTTTTTCTGGTTCAAATTCTATCTTCTACTGCTTTCTGAAAACTTTATCTAGAAAGTCATGAATATGGTAATTTCTCATTCTGAGCAGACTCTTTTTTATGCTATTTTTGTTCCACAATAGTTAGATGTATAGTTCTAAGTCAGTAGGCACAGTGTGAGCATAAAATGGAGAAATGGCTTTCTTATAAAAAAGTTAGCTGTAAAATGAAAATCATTAAATGATAATAATACTATAATCATGTTTCTAAATTTTGCAATGTTAATCCAAGCATCTCATTCTAGTGTGACATGGTACTTCTTAATAAAGAATAATTTTTAAACAGAGTTAATCTTCTAATGGAGGATAGCTGTCACTTAAATTTTGTGGATCAATGATTTTCAAGGAAAGAAGAGTTGTCAGACAAAAGCGTTGAGTAGAAAAGGAGGACATGCAGTTAGTGGGGTGAAGGTCAGAACAGGATTTCAGAAATACTGATTGGTACTCCTGTGTTTTCAGAGATTCTTGCTTTTTAAACCAGGAAGAAGAAAATCTCTTTAGCCAAGAAAAGAATATACTTAGGACATCAGCCAAACTTTCAGAATAAATATCATGATGTGGCAACGAAGATAAGGATAAAAATATTTTAAAAGATAATGGTGATAAAATAATGAAATAAAAACATAACAACAGTTGTATTGTGTCAGACTAAGTATTCAATGAAATTCATACACTGACCAGTCATGGAAAGTGTAGGAGAAATTGAGTGTAAATTTAATGTGATCCTTCCTTGGTATGACTTTTTAGGCTCCAGCAAGAAGACATTTAAGAACTTCTCGAGCTGTAAGTTTTCTCCAATTAACAATAGTAATCACAATGAATATTCCATTCTTTTGTCTTTTCTTAGCACTTCTCATTTTAATGATTTTTTTTTTCCCAGTGTAGACTTTTGACCTCACAACATCCCGTGGCTATGAATGCCACAGTTAATTATATGGTAGGTAGGAAAAGGACTCCCTTCCCTTTGTTTTAAACTTGCTACTTGATATTTTCATGGAGCGTATGATGGTTTTGGTCCATTTCTTCATAGATATCTCTTTTCCGGGGTGAACTGTTGTTACACAGAAATCACTCTGTATGCCTGACCATCCTTGCCGTCCTTTCCTCTGAAAGTTTCTTGTTGCGTTATATTTGAAGGCTGGAAAATCAGCACTGTGCACAATATTCAAGAGTTGAGTGCAGTATATAAAGGCACAATGATGCCTTTCTTTTTTCTTGTCCTTTCCTAACAATTCCTAATGTTGTATTTGCTTTTTTACTGCTGTCAATCACTGTGATGATACTTTCTGATAACTGACCCCTGAATCTCTTCTGAATGGATGTAAGTAAATCACTGTGAATAACCATTCCTTTTTGTGCTCAGTATGTTAATATAATTTTATTGATTTATTATTTTAGCCTGCATATTCCTGTGTGAACTGCTGGACAAAAAACAACTGAAACAGGAATTACAGGATTCCCGGCTGCAAATTCTGATTCCTCAAATATTTTCTTGCATTATTATTTCATCATTTTGTTGTTCAGACTCTTAGTTGTTAAAGTGGCTTGGTGGTGGTAACTCTTCAAACCTCACAGTAGATTTATGAGTAACAAGAAGTTGATCTATATTTTTTAAGATTAAAACCCATGAAAGGCTTGGTTTGCTTCTCATTTGAGAGGAAAAGTCACAAAAAAAGGATTCATCTATGATCAGGTAGAGGGTGCACATAGTACAGGTGAAAACCTAAACCCAAGAAACATCAGGTTACAGTACACAGTCTTTGCCTTTGGTAAAGATTAAATTAAGATTCATATTTAGCAAATTATTTCAGTATGATTTTGTAAGCGATATGCAATTATAAAATTGGAATATTATGACAGGGATTGTTCTACTGTGTTTAATGAGCTTCTAACCAATCCAGCAAACACTGGGGAATGCTTTTTGAGAATAAGCTCTCTGAGGCAGTGATGAAGGAACTGTCTCTTGCTGTGTTGGCACACTAGGGCTGCAACATGGGCGAGAAGTGTTAAACAAAGACATTCTTTACTAGCAGTAGATAAAGAAATAAGGTTGATAATTGCACCACAATTTATTATTTAATACTATGCAATGCATAAACTCTTTTTACAAGCAAGCAAGAGCAATCCAATTGTAAACTATACAAGATATTTTCAATATCTGATGAAGAGAGACCAAGTTATCCACAGCCTCTAATCTTACCCAGATTGCAAGGATGTCTACCTGTATCTTAGGTGGTTTCTCTTTTTATTTACATTACTTCCTTGAAAATGAGGTGACCTACTTCTCTGGGAGGCTGTGTTAAATTTATTTGTTTGTTGGGCTTCACAGTCTACACGGACTTATAGTCAAAGAAACATTTCATTTCAGCAGCTCTAAGAAGGTGAGAGGATTCTTTATTTCTGCTGCCTGCTTGGTCGCTGATAGAAAAAGCCTCCAGACATAGTAAAGCCCTCTCCCCATTTTTTTCCAGTTTCTTGTCAACCTATGTCATGTTAGCAGAGATACCAATATTGTGCATAGTAGTGTGAACTGTTTATAATGCATAATACATTATATGTTATATAGATACTTAAAATTAAATTGTAGCACACGTGTGTGTAGTCTTGCATGGTATTGACATAGTGCAGGTTGTAAAATATGATAAACGTGTAACTTCACCCTAAAGTAGGTTATAGTTGGTTCCAAACTTTTCCTGTCAAGTATTATTAATTTTGTTAAGCAACATAGCTTTATATAGCTGTTTTATCTGCAGTGAGAATTATTATACTCTTCGGAGAGTTCGTGAGGGTTTATGGGCATATAAATAAAGTTCCAGCTTGGCATATAAATGACAATACAGAACATAAAAATCTCTTGTAGGTTAGACTGAAGTTCATTTAGCTCTATATCTTAGCTTTGTCAATGGTCAAGATGTTTAGAGAAGGTAAAAAATAAGAAAAGCATATATTGAGATGTCCTAGGAATGCTCTCTGATTCCTAGCAATTTATAATTCAAGGACTTCCCAAACAGGAGATAATGTCATTGTATTTAATAGTTCTTGACATATTTTTCATCCATGAATTTTTAAAGCTGTTTTTTGATTAATCTCTTTATTTAGAATCTGCAGCTTTCTGTGAAAAAGAGCTTTCTATCTTAACTGTGCAGTGTGTGAAGATGTTTCTTTCTCCACCTGCTAGTTTCATTGGGTGCTCTCTAGTTTTTCAGCTGGAAGAGCTTCTGAGCTGCTGTTCTTTATATTTTGACACATTTTGTGCGGAAGTCCATTCCTTATCTTCGATCATGCTCCCTGCCCTTCTCTCTCCCTCTTATATTTCTGCTATAAATGGAAACTGAACAAATGATTTGCCTTAGGGTTTTTTTAATTTATTTCAGGATATCTGAAGCTTAAGACCATGCTTTTAAAAACTTGTTTTCTAGCTGTTTTTACATTTCGCAAACTCATTTCCCTTGTAAAAAAGCAATGGCTGTTTGAATTTGAAATCATCCTTTTATACTTTTAAAATAATCATTCTTATTTTTTGTGTAGTACAGGTATCTTTTGCAAGAAAAAGGTGTGCAGAAGAGCAGATACCTTCATAAAAATTTCCTCTTTTTTCAGTCATTGTTAAGGGTAAAGAGTAAGTCCTGTTTGTAACTTGATCTGTTTTACAGTGATTAGTTGACTTTTCAATGATATTATCGAATGCTTTATCCCTCAAGAGCATTTAAGCTGTATGATCTATTTATTTATTTTGAATGAGCTTAGACTATTTTACCTTTTCGATAACTGTTCAGATATATGTTGAGAGATGGCACAGAAGTATACATTTTCATTACACGTAAGAGTTTTCTGACACAAACAAATTGAGATTTATTATCCTTTGTGGGCTAAACTGTAATGTTTTATGTAGTTTTTGGCTGCCATAGAGATTATTTACATTTTTTTCTGAGGGTATGCACATAAGACTAGAGACACAGCTTTTTAATCTTTTTATTAAACTAAACATTTTAACATTTTTATTAAACTAAAATGGTACCTGTTTATTTTTACCTTTTTTCTTCCTGTGGGGTCATACAGACACATGGGTCTATGGCTTTCTGGAGTTTAATGAAGCACTATACTTTGTTCCTTTAAGGCATCAGTCATGGATATACCAGGTGAGCACTGACAGAAAAGCCTTCTAAGGTTATATGAATCCATCACGTCATTTTCAGCCGCAACTCCAGTCTTCATTGCTGTGATAAAAAGGTTTTGGGATATAAATATTTTTTTTTTAAGTATATTTTTAGTTTGGTCAGCAACTGAATCAGATCAAGCAAAAGCAAAAAACGTTTTAGACTTTTCAGGGAACTAATATAGGTGTTCAAATAGCAAGGCTTCTCTTTCATACATTCAGTAAAAACCCGGCTTAAATTCACAAGCCTTTTAGAGAAAGAGGAGCTGCTGTTGGAGTCATTTTTCCCAAAAGTGACTGAACCATATCCCAGAATGAGGGATGTGCATTCACTACTTTTATCTGCAAAAGAGGTTTAACTGAAAATCACTGGCATCAATTTCTTAACCCTTGTGTAACAGGAGGTGGAAACAACTTGCCTTGGAATGGCATGGGCTGAAATCTTGGGAGAATGGAGATCTGAACCTCTACTTCTCCTATTCCTGGGTATATTACTCGGTCCCACTGATGGGTAAAACTAACCCTTCATTCACCACCCTATATAAAACTGCTGAAACAAAAATTTAAAGGAGAATATGAGAACATTACAACTAGGAGTCAATATTTTTACCTTTCTGTAACAATTTTTGAGGTTTTATGTTCTTGAAGCATGCAAATTGTACTTCAGGCAGAACTGTATTCTGGTTTGCCACATTTTAACAATGTTCGTACAACTTTCAATACTCTGTACCTTTCCCTGTTTACAAAGCAATTTGTCATGGGGCTTTTCAAGAAAAATGTCTTAAGTTACTAACATTAAACTCTTTCATATAGATAAAATAATTTTTAATAAATAATATCATTGGTAAATCAAAACTTCCCTTTCTGTGTGCGTTAAAAGTGACAAATAGGAATCAGGCTCTGGGATGATTTTGTACAGACGTTTTTCTGATGCTGTGGCTCTCAATGTGTAGGATAATGACCTACTTGGATAAAATTATGACTCTTGCCTTAATGAAGGATGAAAAACTAAGCAAGACAACACAGGTCTTCCATGTTCCTTTAAAAAATGTAGTTTTGTCCTCTAGGTATGTTTTTTTATAGGCAAGTGGCAGTCTTTCAAAGAACATTGTTAAACGGGCCACTACAGCGTATCAGTCAAAGAATGTGTCTTTCAAACTGAGTCTTTTTATAGCATTTCTTTTGTAAATCACTACGGCTGCCCCTAGTGGTACTAGCTGCTTGTGGATATAAGCTGCTTAGTGCTTTGGTCTTCCTATGAATTGTCTTTCTTTACTCCTGATTTAATCAATGGGGGTATGAAAATCAAACTTCTAAGACTAATTACAGAATTTAAAGTAGAATGGCAGCTGAAAAAGGCAGAAACATAATGGGACAAAGGAAGAAAAGATAGAAGGAGTACAAACATACAACTGTACTGTCAAAGATGTAAAAGAGATTTTTTTGAACTTTAAGGAAAACATATTGCTACTATTTCATTATGCCTTTTTCCTCTTCCATCTACTTTTGAGGGATATGTTCCACACTGAAGAACAATTTTAAATAGTAATTCAGGGTCATTTTTTATTCCTAGTATTCAGCCATAGGTGTAAGAATTTAGTATCTGAATCTAAGAAACATATTCAGTGAAGTACGCCATAGAACACGCCACTTAAATACAATTGTAATGGAAAAAATCCATTATCTTCTTTGAAGATAGGTTAAACGTGATTCCAAATGTAAATTTTTAAAACCCACAAATGACTGTCCCATGTAACAGCTACTCAGGGAACCACAAGAAAAGAAGAAATTTTTGAGTTGATCTGAAAGAGTACACAGGATCCAGTTCAAAATGTTACTGTCAAAGAGCTACTCTCCAACTCTTTAGGTCACTATAATGTAATTAGATTCAATATTCTGACAAGAACAGAAGAATTCATTACATTACTGTCTAACTTAAAAAGATCTATGTTAAAATGAGGAGTTCATCAAAAGGAAATTGAAAGGACCATTCACAAGGGTAAAGTACACTCAGATGTAATGGGGATAATGTTAATTTTAAAATGTCAAATTAGAGGCTCAGTAAAAATCCACACTACCATATCAAAACAGATTTTAGTGGGGAAATAAGAGGTGTCATTAAATAGAAGGGTCAAAGAAATTACTAACTAGGAAATCGATATTCAGAAGGTCCAAGGAAGGAAACTAGAAAAATCTACACACTATGCTTAACTATAAAAATATTATGACATTACAATAAAATCTTGAAAAATAACTTGCTAAAGGCATAAAAAACTATCAAAAAGACTGTTTGCCATGTATAAGCAACCGAAAGCCTTACAGAAAGTCTACAGGACCAATAGATAATCACAGAGTACTTATATATGACTAAGTGGAAAGACTAAATGAATCCATGTTTCCACATTCCTGTGGAGCACAAGGGAAGGGCTTAGAGTATCTCCCCTAGGACACTCTTGCGACAGGCTGTGTGTTAGAAGATATGTTTCAAATTACAGGGCAAGAAGAATAAATCAATCATATGAATCATAGCAATTTGTAAAGCGGGTAGACTGTTAGGTCTGCAGGTATATGGCTAAGCAGAGTTTACAGAGCTTTTCTAAGGGGAAATCATGCCTCAAATTATTTGATTTTTCTGAAGTAAAAAAGAAAATAAATGGAGATCATTAATGACAGGCCTGAAACACTTGTATTGTGTATGTATCTCTCAACACAGAGAGCTGTTGTTCTTTTTATTTTTTTTTAAATGAAATTATATCATCAGGAAATTTTGTACTTACAATAGGATACAAAAAATTGTATCAATACGTCTTAGGTCTCCCTAAACCTAGGCAGTATCATCTAGCATGGGAGTGCAAAGGCTGAAAAGACCACCTGCAGGGTAGTCTTCTCCAGAGGAACAGTAAAACCATCTTAATGCCTCCTACGAAATGAGAAACTGTTTGATTCTTTATATTACACACAATATTCAAAGAACTGAGGTGGCAACACTTGGCAAAGGTGCTGGAATTAACTAAATGGGAGAGATTATGAAAGCAAATCACAAAGCATGACGAGCAGGAGAAATTGTTAGAGGAGGGAGAGGTGCAAGGTAGGGCTAACAGGAGTTGCAGGCAGAGGGGACTAGCTCATACAAAGTTAAACTAATGGATCAAATGACCTTTAAAGCACTTTGCTACCCAGTATGACTTAAACATTGATTAAAGTATTCTACAGGGGTCAAAAACAGTTCATGTATAACTGACTCTCCAAAGGAAAAGCCTGTGAAATACTATTGCTGTAGTTATACTTAAGGATGTCTCTGTTACCCTGTTTATCTGTCTTTTCAGAGATTTCTTTTTGCCTTTAATTAAGAAAATACTGTTTTTTAACTCTGATTCATAATTGCAAATGGTGCAAAATAGCTCATATTACCAGAAAAACTAAAGTAGTTTCCTGGCTTTATACATAAGGATTATAACCACTATTTTTTATTGCAGTGACCTCCTTAAATCTAAATCTCATCCTCATTGCTGCTATCACAATCCCGGCAAAAGGGGACAGCAGGGGAGGGAGAAGTTCCTCTTAGGGATGGGCAAAAGGCCAACACTGAAGAATTGCAAAAGAATGTTGAATGAATGGGTGATAAAATGTCAGTACTCATAAATGTAAAGTAATGTACATGTTAAAAACAGTCCTCCCATTACATCCACAATGGTGTTGCTGTGTTCTTGGTTTTATTGCTCAAGAATGAGATCTGTGAATTATAATAGGTTGCGCTCTGAAAATGTCACCTCAGTGCTGAGTAGCTATCAAAAAAGCAAATATGACATTAAGAATTATTAGGAAAGGAAGAGAACAGAAGCAAATATTATATCACTGTATGAATCTATTACCTTTATCTTGAATACTGTACGCTGTTCTGGTGTCTCAAAAAGGACAAAACAAAGCTAGAAAGGGTACAGAGAAAGGCAGCATGGATGATCAAAGGTATGGAAGGGGTGTAGTACAAGGACATGTCTAAGCAGATCAGGGCTCTTCAGCCTTGAAAAAAATGAAAAATGACTAATGAGGGGAAAGGTGGGAGATGAGATAGGAGGTTATAAAAGTGAATGGCATGAAGGGACATAAAGAAGTTCATTCTTTCTCATAATTAAAATATGAGGAGTGAAATTATCATGTGGCAGATTCAGAACATACCAGGGATGTACCTACCACAGTGCACGTAGTCAACTTGTAAAGCTCTTTGCTAACTGATATTGATTTTGGCCAAAGCTTAGAATGATTCAAAAAAGCAATTTTATAGATTCATGGAAGAGAAATCCAACAAGGCAACTATGCAGGAAATTTACCTCTGGCTCAGAAATCCCTGGCTGAAAACATCAAGGATATCTTGAAGGAAATACCACTTTTCTAGTCTTCTCCACACATCTACTTTTGGCTCCTAGTTGGAGACAGGATACTAAGTTGGAGGTGTATTTGCCCTGTCCCAGTACAAAAAGTTCTTAAGTTATGGAGTTGGCCTGTGCTGGCTCTGAAGTCATGTGAATGGAGGAGGAGTACCCTTAGAAACTTTGGGCATAACCCGAATACAACTCCTACAGTCTGTGCTAGGAGGTGAACACAAAGAATTTAATTAATTTTCTGTTCCACTATAAAATACAATTGCACTGAACGCTCCAGCTTGAAACTATTTTAGAGAACAAGCAGAGCTGATCACTATCATTGATCGTGTCTTTGATTGTGGGTTTTTCAGATCATGCAGGTTCCAAATCCTTACATCTTTTCTAGATTTTTTTCTTGGCTTTTACAAAGGGACTGCCAATAGCTTGTGTCCATGGTTTGTGCAGTATTAAGAGTGCTTACGTGGATCATGACTTTTGAAGATGCATGATTGGCTAATGTTTTGAAATGTTTTCACCTTGGCTTGTTTCTCTGCCAAAAATCATGCATTTTAGAGCCAAAAGAGTTTAAAATGTAGATGGAAGAATATAGACAGAACCTCTGAGACAGAGTCTAAAAAGAAGGACTAGTTGGTTTTCCTTTAGTCACGCACTGTGAACTTTAATACTTCAACCATACACGTATAAAGGTTACCGTAAATTACTGTCCTTTGGCAACTGAAGGCTCATTGCCTCTCAGCAGACCTACTGTGGGAGAAACTTAGCAAGTGGAACTTGTCTTGCTTGAATTCTTTGCACTGACCTGGGAATTTGCTAGATGTTTTCTGCACTGTTTTGTCTGAGGGTTGTTTGAGGCACTACGAGAGAGGCTATTTTTATTTTGTGTTATTTTTATTTTTCTGAACATGAAAAAAAGGAAAAAATAGAATCAAAGGAAAAAAAATCTCAGTTTACCTGAGATGGCTTCTCCAATACTAGTCTAGAGAAACGTATGGAACAATAAGGTGATTAAAAGTCTTACTGATTTCCTTCACCCGTTAAAAATGCATTTTTTGAATTGATAAACATTTGTGATGTTGGTCCTTTAGCTATAATCTCCTCAGGGGAACTTAGAGTAGGACTGGGAGTGATTTCCCACCTTGTAGCCTATCAGTGAATATGGGATCGGAAACGAGTTAGTCTGTAGAGCACTTGCAGTCAGGTTTAATAAGACAGGAGAAGGACTTAGCTTTTTCTGTGTTTCAGGTTCTTCGTCCTGTAGCAGAGCTTCTTCCCTTCTGCTCTGTGAGAGCAGAAGATGAGTGCTGCAGACCGTGCCCAGCTTTGGGTTTTGCAGTACAACAGGGAGGTTGGCAAACTGGAACAAGTCCCGCTGAAACCAGCCAGATGTTTAAGGGGTTGGATTATATGATACTGAGGAGCAGCTGAGAGCTGGCCTTTCTCAGCCTGAACAAGGGAAAGCTAAAGGGGAACTTGCTAACTACCTAAGGGCTGGTTATAGAGAAGATGGGGCAAGACTTGTGCATGCACCCAAGCTGCAGCAAGGGAAATTCTATGTGATCATAGAAAAACTCAGCTATGAGGGTGATCAAACGCTGGAACAGGTTGCCCAGAGAGACTGAAATCTCCATCCTGGGAGATTTTCAGAACTTGGCTGGACAAGCCCTGGGCAGCCTGACCTAACTTTGAAGATGGATCCATCTTTGAAGTTGGCCCTGCTTCCATCAGGAGACTGGACCAGATCATTTCCAAAGGTTTCTGCCCAACCTTTACAATTGTGTGAGTGCATGAGCCTGTGTAATCTAGCCCTACGTGGCCTGCAGAGAATATGTAACTGCCATATTACTCTTGGACTTGAAATGAGTTTACAGAACTTTGTTTATTATTGGGGAAAAACCCATTATTCTGTAAGTTCTGCCTCTCCTTGACAATTACAGTAATTCTCCTGGGTCAGTTTTAAAAGTGGCTTCCCATAAATTATTACTATATTCTTGCGGATGTATTCTCTGTTGAAGACTATTGACCCTGTTTATCTCTCTTGGCACATCAATGCCAGAAATACATGTTTTACTTGTGTATTTTGTGAACTGCCATACATTCTGTACTCCACCAGGGCACCTACCCTATAAAAAAAATTTTTTTTTTGTACTGGTTTGACAAACAAACATGTTTTGGGTATTTTTGGTTTGTGTGGAATTTATTTTTCTTTTTAGGATTACAGTTTGCAATAAGAGGGGTCTATTCTGAAAATTATGTGGACACTGGCAAAAGATTTGTCTAATAGTTTATTGCAGGATCTTTCCAGGAATCAAAATTAGGCTGATTGTCTGTCATTCCATCAGTCCTCCCTTTTCTCCTCCTTAAGAGACAAATACTGTATTTGCCCTTCTCCAGTCCTCTGGGACCTCCCCTGCCCTCCAGAAGCTCATAAAGATAATTGTTAATGATTCAGAAATCGCTGTCTAGTTTCTCTAAGGTGAATTTAATAGGGCCCAGCTAATTTGAACACATCTATCTTATCTAAATATTCTTTAATGTATTCTTTGCATACTTTGGCTTGCCATCTAATTTTTTTCTTTAAGTGGTCTTGAATGTCAAGATCTACCATTTTGTGAAGGCTGGAGTGAAGTAGGTATTAGATAATTGTTTCACCCTTCCCTCCATTGTTCTCTCTTATTTCTCTGTTACCACTGACCTGCTTGTTTTCTTTTTTTATTTATCAGGTATTTTAAAATTCTTCCTTTGGTTCCTTTTGTCTCTTGCAACTTGAAACTCATTTTAGACTTCAGCTTTTTCTGTTGTATATCCTTTTGCTGTTTCATATACTTTTTCTCTATATTCTTCCTTCGTAATATGACCTTGCTTTCCTTTTTTGTGTGATTACTTTTTGACAGCCAATCATTGAAGATTTCCAAGTGCAATGGCCTATTCTTTCCTTTCTTTGGGACAATTTGTGAATTTAATGTAACCTTCCTGCATAAACTGCCAGCATACCTGCACGTGTTTATCTTCAAGTCATCTTTCAAAAAGGCCTTTAACCAGTTTCCAGAGTTTGCTGAAATCTGTTGGTTTTGATGGTGGTATTGCGATGAGATGGTGTTTCTGTTTTATTTCTGTAGCTGTCATATCTCATTTTTCCTAACAAACCAGTTTGTGACTGCTTTCCCCAGAAGACCTCTCTTCATATTATTAATCCATTCGTTCCTGTTAGATAGCACCAAACCTAAAATTACCACTCCCATGGTAGCTTCTTCACTCTGAAATGACAGTTTGCCTCCAATGTACTGTCCTGACAAGTTAAGTCTTAGTTTTCTCACATGGTACCTAAGTATTCAAAGTCTCTGTCACATCTCCTTTAGATGCTTTTAAAGTTTCTCATTCACAAAAACCAACACACTCCTCCTGCCCCCCTCCAAAAGAAAAAGATGTAGTCCTCCTCACTTTCTGGCTCAGTTTAGTATGTCTGCTCTTTTCCTTTTTTTCCTTTGCACCCACTCCCCAAGATTTTCAACAAACTCATTTTTTTTTAATCTGTTTCTCTATATTATAGCATTTATACATGTTCTTGAAACTAAGTGCCTTTGCACTTTTATTCCATTGAGAGAGCTTGCTAAACAAGTGACTTGTTCCACACCAGTATTCCAGTCCTGTGATTTTTCTCACAAAGCTCTGGCATGCCGGTTGTCTTCACTTGTGAATTAATGTCTCATTCTTTTTACTTTCTTCCTGCTGTAGTTGTAGCCCCTATAGGTCCCTCTCATGTTCACCAGGTTGTCATGCCACTCTTTCTGCATGCCCAAGGAAACTTAGTCATTGTGTTTGAGGACTTTGACCAATTCAGTTAAATACTTTCAGTACTTTGCAGCCATCAGGACATCCCTGTACTACTATCAGGTAACTGATGTGGGCATCTAACTTAGCTAAAGTAGGATCTTTGTTCTGCTATTCCTGTTGGTGACAGTGCCAGCTTAGCTGTTGCTTGGCCATACCCTGTGAGGTTAACTGTTTGCAAAGTAGCTTTTTCTTTTGAACACAATATACTATTTGTGTGCATTTAGCTCTAGCCCAAGAGCTCTGGCTCTCTCCTGATCACAGCCTCTAGTTGTGCCTTTGAACTTTCCTTTCCTGATCAAAAAGTCATTTTTGTAGATCTTTGTACCCTCTCATCCATCAAAAACTTGCAGTTTCCTTTTCTAAGTCTGAAAACTGAGTAGAACCTGAATGGTAATCTGAAGAAACACTCTCCCAAAGGATGTACACAAAGGGATTTGTGTACATCAAATGTACACAAACATGTTGTTCACCTAAAGGAAGCTGCCAGAACTCTCTTAAGGCATCAGGCACGGTTCTTCACCTGTCCTGCCACCAAGGTTTCTCCTTGTAGGGGAAGAAATTTCTCAGTTCTTATCTGTTTGTTTAAATCTTTTGGGTCTTTACATGACCAAATGGTCAGTTGACTGGTTGGTTTGTTCTTTTTTCTCTTCTTTCTTCCCTTCTGTGTCTTGCACGTATGAACACACTGACCTTCTCAGAGTTATTTTGGTATTCCCTTAAGGTGGCAGCGATGTTTCTAGGAGTGTCAACTGTGAAATGATTGGGTGCCTTCACCTCAGCTCTGTACAGTATTTATAGACTCCTTCCAAAGCTATAAGGCATCTACAAATGAGCTGTTTTGTCCTTTCCTAATGAGTACATGCTCTGGGTAAGACCAATAATTTAGTATGATACAAATACCATGAACTTCTATCACATATTGGTAAAAATGTGTCCAATACTCAATGAAGATAAAACCTGGACAGTAAGTTCTGTATTTCAAACACTTCAGTTTTCTTGATTTTATTTTTCTTTTATTTAACTGTACTTTTTTTCTTATTTTTCTTTTCTTTACTTTTTTTTCAGTGATACCGTTGTTGACTCTTATACTACCCTGACTTGTGTCCTCACGTCTAATTTAAAATTGGCAAGTGCCTATATATTTCAGGGCTCCTGGTCCACTCATCATCCCCTGTAAGATTGTCTTTGCCCCTTGAAGCACCCCTAGTTTTGATAAATAAGACTTTTTGCTCTGTTAGGGTTAGCTAAATGAGCAAAAAAAGAATATTCCAGGTAAATAAAAGACTCTACCTGGCAAGTGAAAAGTGACATGAACGGGAGCAGCTGCAATCCTGCATGGAGGGGCAGTGGAATCAGAAGCTCTTCTCCATCTCATCGCAGAAGAGAAACCCTGAAGAGACTGGAGAAATGAGGCCAGAGCCCTCTGCCAGAGAACCCCTTCTACCGTAGGTGGGAAGATTAAATAGTGAGTGGGGCTTGGATTATGCTACAAAATCACAGAAAGACCTACATGTTGTTTCAGTCACAGCCACACATATCACAGAATTTTCTTAAGCCCATTAAACAGAATTTTATTTCAAAACAGAGAAAGTACACATTTAAGAACAATTCCAAATTCCACATCAGAATGTTTTGAGCAGTATGTGGCCATACTGGTAGGTCCATTTGCAGTGTACAAACTACATTTACAATACTTCCACTAAAAAAGAAAAAAATGTTATTTTGGGAAGAACAGTAATTCTCTCAGTAAAAATTGTCAGAAAATTCCTCTCTGGTATTAACTGTCAAAACATTTTTTAAAGTTGTTTGAATTATGAAATTAAGGCTTTTTTATCGTATGCTTTCCTGTTACATGAGATTAGAGATAATTTACAGTCATTAATGTAGATTAGTTTTTAAATTCATAATGCAGAGAGAAAGCTTAGATTTTAGAGGTTCCTAATTGTTGCAGAATACTAAAAATCCATGTGAAAAAATGGGAACATTAACAAATACTAATTTATCTAATTTTTGCCAGATTTTATCCTTCTGCTTGGTAGAGAGAGCAATTCATTTTTTATCAAGCTGCCAAGGATCTTTAGTCTTTTGGTAATGCAACATAGTCATGAGATCCATCAGACTGTCAGATCTGTGAACCCTAGCTGCATTCAAAGGGTGTTTAATAATTCAAAAAGTAAGTTTCCTGTATCTTTGCAGCAAAAGATGAAGTAACTGGTTAGTCCCTATTATTAAAGAAGTATTCAATATGTGAAAGACTGAGTTTGAAATGTCCAGTATTTAAACACTCATTGGAGCAAAGCAACAAATATTGTTATTTTAATTTCTTCTACCACTTATAATATGGAATTATATTTCTAACTATATCCTTTATTTCATAGAAGTTTTACATTTGAAAAGTCTTATATCTTCCCTCTTAATACAGAGAATTAGAATCAAATTCTGAAATTCTGGGGTATAGTCCAGTATGTATAGTAGATTGGATTTTATTCCATATTTTTTAAAAGTATAAAATTAGTTCCAAATGATAGGATTTTAGACAATTTTATATATGTATCAGATAATCTTGCCAGTACATTAAGCAGCACATTTCAGCCTCAGCTGCCTTTTGACAACAGAAATTGATAGTTGTTAGCACCTTCCTGTATTCTGCTATCAATTATGCAGACGTGTTTTCCCATAACAAAGCCAGTCATGGAGCATAATTTGTGAGATACGAATAATTTCAGACAGACTCAGCAGCCTGCTTGTATTGGGTTTGCGTGGCAAGGTTTTGGTAGCGGGGGGGCCTATAGGGGTGGCTTCTGTGAGAAGCTGCTAGAAGCTTCCCCTATGTTCGACAGAGCCGATGCCAGATGCCTCCAAGATGGACCTGCCGCTGGCCAAGGCCGAGTCCATCAGCGACGGTGGTAGCACTTCTGGGATAATATATTTAAGAAGGGGGGAAAAAACCCTGCGCAAGAGCAACTGCAGCCAGAAGAGAGGAGTGAGAATATGTGAGAGAAACAAATATGCAGACACCAAGGTCAGTGAAGAAGGAGGGGGAGGAGGTGCTCCAGGTGCCGGAGCAGAGATTCCCCTGCAGCCCGTGGTGAAGGCCATGGTGAGGCAGGCTGTCCCCCTGCAGCCCATGGAGGTTAACGGTGGAGCAGATATGCACCTGCAGCCTGTGGAGGACCCCACGCCGGATCAGGTGGATGCCCAAAGGAGGCTGTGACCCCGTGGGAAGCCCACGCTGGAGCAGGCTTCTGGCAGGACCTGTGGACCCATGGAGAGAAGCCCACGCTGGAGCAGGTTTGCTGGCAGGACTTGTCACCCCGTGGGGGACCCACGCTGGAGCAGTCTGTTCTTGAAGGACTGCACCCCGTGGAAGGGACCCACGCTGGAGCAGTTTGTGAAGAGCTGTAGCCCCTGGGAAGGACTCACATTGGAGCAGTTCATGGAGGACATGGAGGACTCCCATGGTCTCTCCCATGGTCTCCCATGGGAGGGACCCCACGCTGGAGCAGGGGAAGAGTGTGAGGAGTCCTCCCGCTGAGGAGGAAGGAGCGGCAGAGACAACGTGTGATGAACTGACCACAACCCTCATTCCCCATCCCCCTGCACAGCTGCAGGGGGAGGAGGTAGAGAAAATCGGGAGCGAAGTTGAGCCCGGGAAGAAGGGAGGGGCGGGGGGAAGGTGATTTAAGATTTAGTTTTTATTTCTCATTATCCTACTCTGATTTGATTGGTAATAAATTAAACTAATTTCCCCAAGTCAAGTCTGTTTTGCCCATGACGGTAACTGGTAAGTGATCTCTCCCTGTCCTTATCTCGACCCACGAGCCTTTCGTTATACTTTCTCTCCTCTGCCCAGCTGAGGAGGGGAGTGATAGAGTGGCTTCGGTGGGCTCCTGGCATCCAGCCAGAGTCAACCCACCACACTGCTATAAATAAAGCACTTTTTTGACAGCACCGTGATCAGCACTAGACAACAATGCCATAAAACAATGGAATGCTCTGCACTCCTTGCCTCAAATGAAGGCAGTGTGACTGGGCCTGCACTTTCAGGAACCTGTGTCAAATGGTCTTCTGCTCTGAGTGTCAGAAGAAGTTGGGAAGATGAAAGTAAATGTGGGTTAGCTATGAATTTCTGCAGAGAAAACATGATTTTCTGAGAGGGAACTTTTAAGGACAATACCTGCTTAGTTATTTTCACAAATATGCGGTAGTATTCATAAAGAAATACAGGTCTCTGGGAGCTAAACCCTCTTAAACTAGTATAAAAATGGCATAGTCAAATATGCCACTTTTGGTGAAACACTTCTGTTACTGGAGCTACAAATACTTTATAAATATACATCCCCTTTGGTATTCTTTCTTAACACAGAATAAAAGTAGCATGCCTATTACACTTGAGAGGAGACAGATGGGTTATCTGTGTCAGGTTTGCTCAGCACTGGAGAAGACAGTGAGAAGGGACAGGGCTGGACGAGTCACTCCAATGACCTGCAGATCCCTCCCAGCTGCCCTTTTTCCTAAGGGGGCCTTTCTTCACGTGGCTGGTCTGTCATGGGATCAAAACACAGACACTTTCATCACGAGGCAGGTGGGCTGCAGGGGAGCTGGTGATGTGCTGGTGGGTGTTTGTGTGTCGCAGCCTGTGTTGGGATGAATACCTGTTTTATAATAAAATCCTTGCTGTCTGTAACTATACTGTAACATGACATGGAGAAATTGTAGCGTCTGCCCTGGGTGGTTCATCCTGGCCATGTGGTGCTTCCCTGCCAAAGGATAAGCATCACTTTACCTCAGCTGGAGACCATATTGCAGCCCCCAATGGTCTTCTGCCAAAACTGGATGTTTTTCCAAACATCAGAGGTACTGTGAATCCTTCAAAAGCCTTGGCACGGCTCTAGCGCACTACTGAATTTCTTCTATACTTTAGTTGCTCTTTGAGCCTGAAGGCACTAATGCTTGGCATACTCATTCTTTCGTTTTCCAGTGTACTAGTAGTACCTTTTTTCCCTCCAAATTCTCAAAACCCATGCATATTCCTGGCTTCCATGAACTTAATTGTTCTATTTAATTAAAGGTGAACATATACCTTTATTTAAGTGTTCACTGTTCATTTGCTCTTGCAGAAACAAAGACAGGGCTCATTAAATTTTACTAAGAGGTAAGATACCATAAAATTAGTAAACATAGTAATTTCCCATTTGTGTGCTCTTATCCCCTTGATAAATGTGAAGTAGTTTAAACATCCATAATAAGGTAGGAAGTTTTTAACCACGTAGGAAAAAGATGGTCCCATGAATAAACTGATGCATTTTGAAGGTCATGTTCTAGTTTTCTACACAGTAGCATCTCTGTAACTACAGATATACATAAATATTTTGGTATTCAGGAGTAATGGCATTAATTTTGCTGGATAAGTTTTAAGTACATTTTTGGCCCTACATTTCTAAAAATGCCACCTAATTTTGAATGACTTCTTTCTGGATAATTATTTAGAACTTTTTAACTTTTCAGTAAATAAAAAGTGATAAAAATATATGAAAATGGTCTGTTTTCATGTAAAGTAATGCTCAGATTTGCCTTGTCAGACCTATTTTTCTAAAGTGGCAGGTAGCAGAAGCAACCAGAGCAAGGAGCTGGAGCTAGAAATGTTGAATCTTACAAATGCCTCTGCCAGCTCAGTCTTGACTTTCCTTTATTTTCTTCAGGACCCCATATTTCTTTTTAATTTAAAAGATGCTTCTTCAGAACAACTGTCTTGCTATGACTATGTCTGGGAAAGGGGAAGGTTAGGCTCCAGAAATACCTTCCTTTCTGCACATCTGTTTAGATGCTGATTGGTTTTCGTATTTTTGCTGCAGTCTATTTGGAGTAAATGAATATAAAATATGCTAAACCAGGATTAATTAAAGAGGACGACTTAATAAGCAAACTGAAGAGATCAGGGGTAAACTCCAAGTAATGTTTTGCAAAATCTAGTAAAGTACCCTCCCCTTACTTCAGTTATGGAGAAATAGAAAGAAAATCTTTTATCTTTCTAAAAAGTTTCACTACTCACTGCTCCCTCAGTTGTGGTTAAGGACAGCTAAATGTTTGACTCATGCACATTAGTTTTCTTATAACTTAGAGATCCTTATTTTTAACCTTTTTAACCCTGATACACTGTATTGACAGGGCAAGTCACCATTTCCTCCGTGAGCTAAATGTATAAAGAGATGTTCAATAGTGTCTGTGAAGGTGTATAGAAAAAAAGGCAGGGGCAACTAACCAAATAAGGTTAAAAGAACACAGTCTCATTCCTTTTGCGAAGAGGGTCTAATTACGCACTTAAAGACAAATAAGTAGAGACACTACCTCTGAGACCAAAATTATGGCTTCACAGTATCTTCTAAACCCATATAACATAAAAATGTTATTGCAATGTTAAACTATAAAGAGTGCATATATGTATGTATAATAATGAAAATGCATAGACTAATAGGGCAATATTACCTAACAAACTCTAGCTTTGTGTTGCAAAATGTCTGTAGTACTCTCTCTCTAAATATTTTTACTTACTTTTTACCTCTATGCCATTCCTTAGTTTATTTTGCATGTTGTGAAACTGGTTAGAGAATTATAACAATTCTATAAACCATAGCTGTGTAGTTTTATTGAATACTTGTTTGTGGAGGCAGCATCAGCCAATAAAAGAAAATTGTATTCTGTGTTTGTGTGTATAAACACACACAGAAAAAAAAAAATATATATATAAAAAAAAAAATTTTCTCACTTCATTAAGCCACATCCCCTTTGTGGAACATTTGTTCCTCTTTAGAGGAATTATAGTCTTTCCCAAGATCCCAGAATTCTGTTAATTGCTTTTCTCTGAGGTAGACATTAATTCTTTCTCATGCAAGCTAAACCCATTTTTCATGAAGTGACTTTAATTTCTAATTTTTTTTTTTTTTTTTTATGACTTTCTGTATTCTGGAGCTAAGTAATCCCCAAACTTTGAGAGGATAGGAAGAAAAGTAGAAATTTAGGCCTCCCTTAAACCCGCAAACCTGATTCTTATGTTTGTGTGTGTATTTTTAAATTGATTGTTAATGATGTAGAAGTGAAGATAGTCTGTTAGGTAGTCAGGGAGAAGGCTGTGGTGATATTTCTCAGGCAAGGAAGGACTAATCAGAGGATGTGCTTGGTTGTGATGGACAGGTTCACTGGTACTCATCTGAAGCATAATAGGGACAACTTGGTTGAAGACAATGCAGGGATATTTTATGAATATTTGTCCTGATGACTGCATTATAGTGTAAAAATAGCTGGCTAACCAATCGCAGACCCATGGACCTCCATGAGGTAAATCAGCTCACTTTCCTAATGTGCTTGCAATGCTTTGGGTACCTGCCTTGGTTTATTTGAATGCTAGCTTTAGTTTGCCTTGCTGGAGAGTGGACACTGAAAGCGGTAGCAAGAAGAGATAGTGTTACATGGTTTTAAGGCAAACAGAAATCCAGTTTTGACTCAAGCCTATTCCAACTTCTCATTAAGTTGAAGCAGTTTCCATTTCAGTGGCCATACATGGCGACTACTTGATAATCAGCCAAGTGACCAAACTAGTTAATCCTACTGAAACAGTGATTTCAGGATTTTTTTCTTTCTGTGGATATCTTTTGCAGTGGAATAGACTACTGCATAGAGAACTTTGGCATTACGATAATAAATTTTCTCTTTTAAATTTCCTTTTGCATACTTTTAAGGGGCACTCCTAGTACGTCCAGGAGTTCATAAAAGATTACAGTCTCCTTTAATTCAGCAAAATGAAGCAATATTTAGTAGACTCAGGAAATAATCAGACAATCCAGATTCTGTTTGTAAAATATATGTAACTATCTAGCAGATATATTTGTGTGTTTGTATGCATGGATGTTGGACAGCACAAGTTTAAGTGTGCAATTCTATACATGCATCGTTACAACTCTCTTCAGTAAGCAGCAGGAGCTATCAGTGGTATCCTTGTAAAATATTGGCTATATATTATAGAATCATAGAATCATTGAGGTTGGAAAAGACCTCTAAGATCGAGTCCAACCATCAACCCAACACCACCATGTCCACTAAACCATGTCCCTAAGTGCCTCATCTACATGTCTTTTAAATACCTCCAGGGATGGGGACTCAACCACTTCCCTGGGCAGCCTGTTCCAATGTTTCACCACTCTTTCAGTAAAGACATTTTTCCTTACATCCAATCTAAACCTCCCCTGGCACAACTTGAGGCCATTTCCTCTCGTCCTATCGCTAGTTACTTGGGAGAAGAGACCGACCCCCACCTCGCTACAACCTCCTTTCAGGTAGTTGTAGAGAGCCATAAGGTCTCCCCTCAGCCTCCTTTTCTCCAGGCTAAACAGCCCCAGTTCCCTCAGCCGCTCCTCATCAGACTTGTTCTCCAGACCCCTCACCAGCCTCGTTGCCCTTCTCTGCACACGCTCCAGCACCTCGACGTCCTTCTTGTAGTGAGGGGCCCAAAACTGAACACAGTATTCGAGGTGCGGCCTCACCAGGGCCGAGTACAGGGGCATGATCACTTCCCTACTCCTGCTGGCCACACTATTTCTGATACAGGCCAGGATGCCATTGGCCTTCTTGGCCGCCTGGGCACACTGCTGGCTCATGTTCAGCCGGCTGTCGACCAACACCCCCAGGTCCTTTTCCAACAGGCAGCTTTCCAGCCACTCTTCCCCAAGCCTGTAGCGCTGCATGGGGTTGTTGTGGCCGAAGTGCAGGACCCGGCACTTGGCCTTGTTGAACCTCATACAGTTGGCCTGGGCCCATCGATCCAGCCTGTCCAGGTCCCTCTGCAGAGCCTTCCTACCCTCGAGCAGATCAACACTCCTGCCCAACTTGGTGTCGTCTGCAAACTTACTGAGGGTGCACTCGATCCCCTCATCCAGGTCATTGATAAAGATATTGAACAAGACCGGCCCCAAAACTGAGCCCTGGGGAACATCGCTCGTGACCGGCCGCCAACTGGATTGAACTCCATTCACCACAACTCTCTGGGCCCGGCCGTCCAGCCAGTTTTTGACCCAGCGCAGAGTACACCTGTCTAAGCCGTGAGCCGCCAGCTTCTCTAGGAGAATGCTGTGGGAGATGGTGTCAAAGGCCTTACTGAAGTCCAGGTAGACCACATCCACAGCCTTTACCCCATCTACTAGGCGGGTCACCTGGTCATAGAAGGAGATCAGGTTGGTCAAGCAGGACCTGCCTCTCATGAATCCGTGCTGGCTAGGCCGGATCCCCTGGTTGTCCCGCTCATGCCTTGTGAGCGCCCTCAAGATGAACCGCTCCATAATCTTCCCCGGCACCGAGGTCAGGCTGACAGGCCTGTAGTTCCCCAGATCCTCCTTCCGGCCCTTCTTGTAGATGGGCGTCACATTGGCAAGCCTCCAGTCGTCCAGGACCTCCCCCGTTAACCAGGACTGCTGATTCTTCCTCATTCCTATTAAATTCAAAGATTTAATAGAGTAGAGCATTTAACCTACACTAAACCTAAAAAGTCTTAGCTAAAAATGTCTATTTCAAATTATGGCAAATGACTATGAACTTCTGACATTTAATAATAAGCCTTTGAACATAGGTAATACCTTGCTCTAAAATCAATAGGTCATGTCATAGCTGCAGGCAGCACACAGGCAGCTACCATGCTCTGTTCCTTTAACCGCTTTCATTAAACGTTTCTGAAATTAATTTGAAATGTTTTGTAATATATTGAAGTTAAGACCTGATTATGGATGACCTTGTAGCAACAGTTTCGTAGTAAATGGACTTAAAGTCATCCATAGCAAAGCATGGATAAATCTGATTTAGACTGGAAAAACAACCTTGTCCCATTCTCAAAGATAAAGGAAGGTGGCAAGGCAGGAAGTCAGTATTGATTTACCAGACTATGACAATAACAATAGAATAATTTCTAAAGGATTTATGTTGCAGGTTATTCACTGTTTACATGCATTGCTGAGATTAAAAGTTGATGGAAATTGCTATTTTTTTAATTAAAAAAAAATCCTCCCCATTTTTTCAAGACTGTTTTGAGTGTAGCCAAATATTTATTTCCTCACACAGTTTTAAATATTAGAATTTAATAGCTTCTTCTGTTTGATACACACCATTAGACTCTTTTCCAGAAGTAATTTATCACTGTATATTTAAATCATGAGTCAGCAAGTCCCAGATGAGAAATGAACCTCTCTAATGTCACACATTGTATACATTTTGGCTTGTCTGAATTTCTATAAATCCAAACTAGCATAATAAGATTTAGAGTCACACTTAGGAAGACCAACTGATGCATATGAAAGTACATACATGTGTGTTCGTATTGAGCGCACATATTTTAAGAGAGATCCTCCAGTAATTTCATTATTCAGTTACACTGCAGACATAGGTTTAGCCAGATGTCTAAATAATCCATATCCTAGATGTCACATAGGATAATCTACATCTAAAATAGTACTTTTAATTAACTGATTATAATGCAGACACTACTTTGTTTTAAGTCATTCTCACATTAGACATTATTTCCTAAAAGGTAATCTTTTTTGTATTGTCTATTGCAGAAAATAAATCAACCATACTGCTTAGCTTTGCTTAGTTGGTATAGCCATAATTAAATCTTTGATTATTTTCATGACTATACAGAGTCTTTTCCTTGATGGATTGCTTTGAAACATACTGAAATTAATAACTAATTTTCCTGGAAAAAATAATTCTTGCCTTTTCCAAAATAGCAACAATTTTCTCTTAAGCCTTTAAGAAACTGAGATCACTATGTCTAAGAAAGAATTTCACCCTTTGACTTCAAGTGTGAAAGAATAAATAGTGTTGTGAGAAGGTAAAAAGTCAGCTGATGATCAAAATAGACGTGTTCAAAATTAGACAGCCTTAACCTGATTAGACAAAAAGTAGTACCTACTAAGGTAGGGGTGGAGAGTGGAAGGAATGAAAAGTGCTCAGTTCCTTAATTTGTTTCAAATGAGATGGAAAACTGGGCTGGAACGTTGCTGCAATCGGGAGGGATTTAGCCATAGGTCACAGAAATGTGGTCATGATTTTTGCTTTTTTAAGTAGTGATTGTGAATCTGGATGATTACAGAGTGGGGCTGTAAATGGTTTTGTCTCATATAATTCTTCAGGAACTAGATTTCATTACGTTTGCCTTCTCTCTTGCTCATTTGCACACACACACACACACAAGGCATTGGGAAGTAAAAAACCAACAATTTGCCTTTGAATTCTATGTGCCATTTCTGTATCCGATTCATTTGCTGAACTGCAGGACACTTACTGCTTGCCTGCCTGTTCCTAAGTTCTTTCTATCAGGCATTACAGAAGAAGGTTTCTTTCACATTTTTGCCTGTGGGTCTGCAGCATGGTTGTATAACACAGCAAAACATCATTCAAAATTTTTGTGAACTGTTTAGTATTTCAAGACTTTCATTATGGAAAAAAGGACCATTAAAAAATAAATAACTGTGGTAAAGTAAGAAGAAGGATCCTGCAGTGATTTGGAATTCTAGAACAGAGAATTAGTCTTCCAAACAGACTCCAGTTCACTGGGGACAAGGAGTCTATGGACTCTGACTTTAGCTATTCATAATTTTCAACTGACTTAGCAAAAAGTTCTTGGGATGAGTCAGTTCTTCCTCTTAAAAGGCTTTGCTGCCACACTGTGGAAAAAATATTTATTCCATTTAAACTACTGTTATAAATAACACACAAGCTCAGTTCCTGTCTCTCCCCAGCATCCACCCCACCCCTCAAAAAGACAGCCAAACCCCCGTAAACTGAAAATACAACGTTGGGAAGGCTAACAGTCTAGTTTCAGTTTCAGCTTTGACCTTAGTTGTATACCCTAAGGAAGACAAACAATGGCAATAATAGGAAGAACATGATTTTAATAGAGGACTGATACAAAGCAATTGAAGGATTCCTCCTATTTATAAATGAGAGGTCCAGAAAAACAATTATATAGAAGAAGAGATTTCCAAAGGCACCGTCATTGCAGATATTAAGAAGAAACTGGAAATAAGTTTAAAAAAAAAAAAAGTAGAACCAAAATAAGTTTTCAGATATGACTTTTTTGAATTCATATTTCCATTTTTTTCAGTCTAGATTGATTTCTACTTTCAATGAGCCAAGAGACTGATTTCTGTATGAGCAATGTAAGGCGTGTCCGAAAGGCAGGAATTCACCATGCTTTTTTTCTTTTTTCTGTTGTTGTTTTAATTTGTTTTGTTTCTTGTCTTATTGTCTTCATTTTCATTTTCAAAACATTAGTTCAATGACCAGAATGCTAGCCTGTTGTCATGCAGGGGGGCTAGTGCTTGTTACGGATTGCAGTACAAAAGGCACTCAGACACCATAAAGTGCTGAATAAAAATACCATTTATTGGCGCTAACACTAGAAGGGAAAAGAGCATAGCGTAGATATTTTTACAACCCTTCAGATGGACCGAAGGGCAAAACACACTGCACAGATCCCGCCTTTAGCGCTTGTATAGGATTTTCCTAGCAGTGAGCAATTCTGTGCACCATTTCTACTGCCAAGCAAATGTTCACATGAGAACATGCTGCTTCACATCAAGATAAGCACACACAGATGGAGTAATTGCTGGTGCCAAGTGGGAGCTGCCTGCAGGCTCCCTGGGTATGAATAGCTGATGGAGTTTGTGCTGTGGCCAGTGCTGTGTGCGGGATAGCACAGCCCTGCGCTGTGCTCGGGTCACCTAGCAGGGGGATTATTATCTTCTCCATGGGTAATGTCCTCCCATTAGCACACCTACACCTGGAAGCCCAGATGTAAGCCCTGAATCTTCTTACCGGGCTGGCTTAAGATGTTCTCTGTGTTCCAAATTTAAAAATACTATCTGCATCTTACATGGGATGTTGATGAAGCAAAGTTAGGTGACGGGACTCTTAGGCAGTGCAGCAGCTCCTGCCATGAATAACTACTAGACTTTAAACATAGGAAAAAAGATTGTTTTCAATACATTTTTCTTGCTACCCTTCTCACATCTTTCATTTCACATTATTATTTCTTTACTTTCTACAGATATTATTTTATTTTCTGTCCTTCTCCTAGTTTCTTTTATAGTTATTTTTTAAACTGAACTTTCTGGCTAAGCTGAAGAGGAGAGGAGGAGTGCACTCCAGGCTATACGATGTTCTTCAGTGCGTGGCATGAAAGTGGAAATTAATAAAGAGTAGCTTTCAGGCTTCAAGCAAGGATTGGCTCCATTAATCATAGGCTGAGCCTCAGTAAACAGGTAAAACTGAAGCTGAAGTAACACAGTTGAGTTGTATTAATTCGTAACACTTTCAAGACATTGGTATCTACACTGTCCTGAGAGTTCTTAATAAAGGCATTAAATACATGAAAACACAGAAGAAAAACACAAAACCGTGATGTGTTTTTGGATTATAAAAAATGAAATAAATGTCTAGATTCCCAAACCTGGTAAATGGAGGCACAGTGTAAACACCTCAGTATAGAAATAGCTAACCATACAATTAAGATAACTGGGATTGCATACAGTTAAATAATAATGTAATCTGTTTCTAAAATTACAATTATCAGAACCGGATTTAACCACTTAAATAACAAAATCTCACAGCTAATGCAAATGATGCCTGTAAAAATATCCACCTTACCTCATTTTTCTTTCTTTTTTTAACTAGAATTTTCACAAAGCTCCCTACTGTCCATGTCTAAAGATAGAATATGTTTAACTATCTCTTTACAGAAATGAACTTAAGAAAAATTTGTTATACCAAAAAATTATTCACTGTACCACTAAGCATAAAATCTACTTATTATCTAGTATAATGTTAAAAGACAATGTTAAGGAGAGAGAAAAAGCTCATGAGAAAACTTTTAAAATGCAGATTTTGGAAGAGAGAATGAAGGCAAAAGCTAAGGAAACATTTGGAGTGGTAATTTGTATACCTCAGTATGCATGCTCATTAAAAATCAAAAAGCAAAAAAAATGAAAGTAGTGTTAATTTAGCTACCAAAGGGATTCAACTCACTTATCTGTAGTTAAAAAAGGTAAAAATAACATTAATCTTGGTTTATTGTGAGCATGTGTGAGACAGTAGAATGCAATAAGTGCACTTTTCACATACTTCCCTCAAGGTTAGATTTTTTTGGAGAGAGGTGTGTAACAGAAGGTATTTGTCAGTTAATCAGCTGGTGTTTTGATGAAATTTTCTGGTTCTCTATCTCATGACTAGTTCCTATGATAATCATAGTTGTAAGGTATAGAAAAACAGATTGGCCTACCTGCAAAGACATGGGTAATATTAGTTTTGGAAATGAGACAAATTTTACGTGGAAAAAAGACACCTAGAAATCTGGTGGGATTTTCTGGGAAAACATAATCTTCCATTATTCAAATCTTCTTTCTAATAACGTGGAAGGAAAAAATTATCAGTTGCTCAATTATTAGCCAACATTACTGCAGTAAATCATAAAAATACAAATATATGGTTGGAGAAATTGTAACCTTGTAGTTAGAACATATTTTATTTATTTGTTTTTTTAATTGTCTTAGTAACTCATTCCAGAACTAGTCATGTACATACTTTAATGTGGGGGAACAAGGTTATTTCCAAACCCTTAAGAAGCATTTTAGTCAATCAGACTGGGATTAATCTCCAGTATGAAAACAAATGACAATGCTCTTCTTCACCAATCTTCTCCAATGTACACTTTCTGTAATGAAAAATGCTGAAATTTCTCAGCACTGTGGAAAGGAATGATAGTAGTCCTGAATCTACATGTTTTCCTCTTTACCAAATAAATGAATAACAACCTTGTTAAGGCTGAACTTCTGAGCGTTTTCAAGTCTTAGAACCAGAATCATCAAACATTTAAGGTTGGAAGGGACCTCTGCAGGTCATCTGCTCCTGCTGAAAAGGCTGATGACCATCTCCTCTTCCTCCAGGCTGAAAAACCCCAGCTTTCTCAGCAGCTCCTCAATGTCATATAATCCAGCCCCTTCACAATCTCACTGGCCTTGGCTGGACTCGTTCCATTCGCCAATGTCTGTCTTGTACTGCAAAGCCCCCCCAGACTGGACACAGTCCTCCATGTGAGGTTTCACAGGTGCCAAAAAGAAGGGAAGAAGCACTTCCCTGCTGCTTACTCTCTCCCTGATGCAGCTGAGGGCGTGGGTGGCTTTCATCACTGTGAGAGCACAACAGTGACTCATGGTCGGCTTGGTGTCTGTCAGGGCCCTGGGTCCTTTCCTGCAAAACTGCTCTCTGCAGCCAGTTGGCTGGTGCCACTGCTTGGGCTTTCCACCCACCTTATAGCCTTTTCAGTTTGGCTAGTAGCATGCGATCAGAGGCTGTCTGAAAAACCTTGCTAAGGTCATGGTAAATGAGATCGACTAAGCCAGTCATTTCATCATAGAAGGCAATCCAGTTGGTCAGGAACGGTTGGTAAATCGTGGTAAATCTCTGCTGGATGTTCCTAATGAACCTCTTTGATACTTGGCCAGGACTAAAGGAGCTTCCCCACTGAGGTGACAGAGAAGATAAAATGCTCTTAGGCTTTCACATGCACCTTCACATAACTTTCTGATGAAGTCTTGGTATTTAGTAAACAAATTCTGGGATTGTGTTCTTTCACTGAAGAGAACACTAAGAGATTGTGTAGAAACACCTCCTTGCACGTTTTCTTGCTGTCCTTTAAATATTCCAGTAATCTAATTCACTTTCCACTCTGGTTTTCTGTGTTACCTCTTTTAAATTTTCAAAAATACATGCCTGATATGTGTTGGTTTTTTTCCTGGTTTAACTTTTGATAATTTTCAATTTCAGATGACAGTACATAATAAAAAAGCTCCTCCTAAATTACAGATGTCTTGTCTGAGCATTCTTTTTTTTTTTTTTTTGGAAGTGCATTGTGTATATGTATAATATACATATACTGTCCATGCTAGCATCTAGAATCTACTATTTTAATGTTTGTCCAATTGTGGAAGAAATGGAGAGAAGATTACTTAGCCTCTTAGCAGCAATCCCACTCAAAGGCCCCATCAGCAGTTTATGCAAAATGCAGTTACAGTCTCCCTGAGACCCTCTAATTAACATTGGACAAATAAGAAATAAAAGAAGCACAGCAAAAGCTTTGTCCTTCAGTCCAAACATGTTGATGAAGTTTCTCTGAAAATGATTTTCATTTCCTAAAGCCCTTAGTGCTTAGAGCAGCCTATGTAATCACAGTATTCAGTGCAGGGCGTGCAGGAGTATTTGAAGGGTCGCAGAGGTTTGAGCCATATTCTGGCTGTACTTTTTGCTTAGTTCAGCTTTTTTTTTAACAAATTCTTTGATTGATTTTTTCCACCCAAAATGAATTACCAAAAGTATCAGTTGTGTTTTACTCAGGTTTTGCTTGAACACCTGCAAACGCACTTTCCAGGCATTTAGCAGCTGAGGAGTAGAATATTTGAGGGATCTGGGGTTTATCTTTACTGAGTAGGGTTTCATTTATTTCTAATACGGAGAAATCCTCTTGGCCCACACTCTGTACATTCATTCTCATCTGCCATCGCTGTGTTGCCTTTTTTGGCCTGAAGACCATATCACAACCTGGTATTTTTTGGAGAGTCAAAGCACAGGAGAAGATGACTAGGGAGAATTTAACACAAACAACAAGATACATGGGCAGAAGAGCCTGACTGAGAATATTTGCATCTGAAGTACATCTGGACTGAGTTTGAGAGTGGCAAGAAAGATACTAATCACCACCTCTATTAATAAACATAATCAATACTGGGCTCAGTTTCTCATTCCACTTTCTCGAAAGTAAGCTGTGCTGAATACATTAAACAAATTGCCATTAAAGAACTGATTAAAACAAATCGTATTTAACCCATTATTAAATGCATGCTATACCAAAAATGCCATGCACACTTTTAATTCTTTGTTCAGAAACTTAATGTTGGTGCAGTTTCTGGGCAGTAGTAAGAAGCTGTGATTAAGGATGGGAGAGTGGATGACAATTCAACAGTGGATAAAAAATTTTCCAAGGAATTTGAAATACAGAGAACGTCATCCTAAAATTGTATCAGAAAAAAAACCCTTATTATTTTGTTTATTAGAATTAACTATCCCACTCATGCAAATTTGTGATGAACTTCTTAACATGTATTTGCATGTTTTATAAAGCATATATGTTCCTTCCTACTGCTTTCCCCATCACTAGTATAGCTTCATCTTTCCTTGAGTTTGTACGCATTTGTACTATAGGTAGTGCGATAAGAAAATCTGTGGGTCCTGAGATGAAGATCCGCTGATCACCCGTGTTAGCACGCACGTGATCCTGGAGCATGTAGGTGAGTTGTAGCTTAAAAAAGTATAGCTGATGTTTGTAAGAGCAATAATCATGCTTTTTACAGCAGTGCCTAGGGACTAAGGTCAGCATTCTGTTTTTGCAGGTACTCTCCATGTACAGGGAAACCAGCAGAAGAGCTACCAATGTAAACAGGCAAAGCAGACAAGAAAAACAGTCACTTGTCTGGCAGAAAATGTCACTTTTTTTCCTTGGTTTTCAGAGCTCTTGAGATGATATCTTTGTCCCATCTCTGGCTCATGGAAATTAAAATTCCAAACTGACAGTGTTGTCTGTGCAAATAATATTCAACATGTAAGATTCTGAGGGTAGCCTAAAATGAAAATTATGCATAATTTTTTTCTGAAGGAAGGAAAATACCCCCTAATTAAAACGAAAAACATTTATGAAGTATTAGGATTTAATTCACTGGTAAAATTGGTACTATCATCACCGTTCACTCTGAATCACATTTGAAGAATGTGGAATTTATGTTATAGCTATGAACTTCGTTGTTTCTTCTTTTTCTGTTCTTTTTCTCTTCGTGTCACTTATTTCTGCGCTTTACAAATTATTAGTAGTAATGGTTAATTTTATCTGGATCATAAACATTAGCTATACTTACTTCCTAAAATATCTCCAGTATACCATTTTGATTTTATAACTATTTTAAAAGTGGGAAAAAAACATATGCAGGGAATAGAATCCTAGAAGCCCAAAGTAGATGTAGGGTGAGTTCAAGTTACAATCTGATTCTGTAAAGTTCACAGTGATGTAAAACATTAAAAAGTACTGATGATTTTGAACCACCCTCCAAAAGTACTTAATTCCTCTTTACGAGCTTTTTTTAAAAAACACCCATATTGATAGAAAGAGCTAAGAAGAACTAAGAAAAACTATTTTGGGGTGGGTTGGGTGGCTAACGGCAGTTGGAAATGACAAAAAAACAGAGAGTTGCCACAACAGCAGCTCACATCCAGAATAATCCATTTTGTGTCCCTTGGCTCCATTGTCTTTGGGAATGACAAAACAGAAACATATCAGCTAAGTCAGCTGGGCATTTTTTTCCCCTAACCAACCTACAACTGGAAAGCTCAAGTATTCTTCTGAGAAAAATGTTGTAAGATTTCCAAGCAGCTGGTTTATTCAAAACTTCCAACATGGACTTTAACATATTTCTGTATGTTCTCCTGTGAACTTTTGCAAAGTTACTCAGGCAAATAACATGATGTGGTAGTGTGTCTTGACTTGCTGTTTTGCGTAATATTTTCATGTCCTGTCTTAGGATGAAACTAGAATGCTCATTTGATTTAAATAAACTGTAAGGTGAATTTGACTTGCTATGGGCTTGCCCAAGAATGGATGCTGGGTAGTAAATAACTCCACTGCACATCACAGCTGGCTTTCTCAGGTCCTGGTTAGGTTTTTTTGGAGGAGTAGGGAAGCTTCTGTTTCTGAATGAAGCATAAATTATTTCAGTCAAAAAAAGCACAAGCTATCAAGCAACAAAAATGTGTCAGAATTACATTCTTGAGTAATATGCTAGTGATCTCGTCAGGAAAAAGAGGATGTTTTTCTTCCACTCCCTATCATAGGGTTGGGTTTTTTTCTTTAATTTTTCTTTTCGTTAGCTGTAGTGTTGTTTTTACTCCTTCTTCAATGCAGATGTTCTTTTGCTTTGCATTAATTATCAGAGTGTGTCAGTGGTTGCTGATGCATTTATTGCTTCCTTCTGCACAAATTTCCCCAAAGAATTTGCTATATTGGGAAAACAGCTGTTCCGCCGTGCCTCTGTTTTCATTTCATATAATTGCAATGCATGGCCAGCCTCACACTAAAGTTTCTTTAGCAGAAGGAAGAGTTATACGAAGTGTAGTTGTACATCGGTTCTGTGGAGCAAGCATGTTGAACGTATACTCTGTCTCTAAATCAAGAGCTTTAAAATCACTGGGAGCAAGGTAAAGGTGCAGCTTCCAAGTTGTGGAGTGTAATTAATTTTGTTTTAAAAATAGCTGGTTTTCTATGATACTCTAAGGCAGTTAGAAATCATCAAGCATTTCTCTCCTCTGGTCTATGATTTGAGGGTGAAAATATTTTTCTGCGGCATAATTGTAACCATTATGTGCATTATAGAGACTACTAAAGATTAAAGCCAGAAGTGCTCAGACCTTGCCTTGCACTACTGTATTTGAAAACAGGTTCCCGAGGAGGAAATTTTCTGACATTTTTTTCTTAATTCTTCTGTTGTCATTCTCACATTCACCTGAAAAAACCACGCATCAGTGGTAGTTACAGCAAATTCAGCTAGTTGAAGATAAAGTACTTGTTTCTGCTACGGTGATGGGACCTGTGGATGTTACATCTGCTAAGTCCTTTTATTAAATATTTGATCAAGTTTTATTATGTCTAATGGGTTTACTTCTTAGAAATGATGGAGCTCGGTTAGTTGTCCTGGGAGTTAAGAGTGCTCAGTGCCACTGAGGTTATAGGCAAAGGAATCTGACAGTTGCTGGACTTTCCTTTTAAGAACTATCAAAGGACAAGCATTTGATGATCGTATCTGGGTGAAATATCAGTCTTTGTGGGCCCGTATGACACTCAGAAAAATTTCTGAGTAAAGATTAGAAAATACTACTTTTTTTTAAACTTTATTTTTTTCCTAGAAACTTTTAGCAGGAAGAAACTGATTCTACATTTATCTATTCAGTACTACATCACAATCTAGTCCTATTTACTTAATTTTACCATGTGCTACACTCTACCCAGGCTACTACAATATAAACAACTTTTTCTATTTATATCTTAAGAACACTTGAACTCATATTTGAACAGGTGTGCAAGTAAATACTGTAACGGTGCAAGAGCAGTGGGAAGGTCAATTAATACAGATGCTGAGGATGCTATATTGTGTCATATCTGAGCTCTCACACTAAAATGCGTCTCTGATTTCTGACTATGCATATCAAGATAGAAAATATGGAGAGCCAAGCATATTAATACTTAGATTGTAGAGAGATGTATGCTCATGAGAAGGCAGGTGGTAACAAGTGTTACGTTCTGTGTTTTTGTTTTCATAATCCTAGCTCGTTTTCCATACACTGTGCAGTAGAAGATCCATAATGCAGCAAATCAATATCAAGAAACAGAGATGTGGGACAGAAGGTGAAGGCGGGTATTACAATGATGACTTTTTCTTGTTTATAAAATAGGGGAGATGTAGTGGAGGTGTCGACCTGTTTTCATTTCATATATGGAAGCATATAAGCATTGTCTGCAAGTTTGCAGATTATTTTAATATGTGTATATACGTACATATGTGATTTCTATATCGAGTTAGGCTTTGAAATTGTCTGTGACAAAGAATGAACCATATTAAACATTATTTTTAATGAAATTATTGTTTTCGTTTTATTGTGGGGTTTTCTGAGGATAGGAAAAAACCTAAATATCTACAGAGGAAATTGAAATGCCAACTACTTAGACTTAAAAAGCAAAATACTCTACTGTCTCAAGTAAATTATTCACAATAATTTTCCTCCTATCAGTCAAGCTCCAGCATAGTGAAAGTTGACTCCATGATGCTGTTTAGATTTTGCTGGTAGTTTTAGGAAGCTATGATTATGGGTTTAGGGTTTCTAACTGAGCAACAAGATTTCTTCAGTTTTGACTTCACCATTTATAAAGTCATAACTAATAGGAAATAACAGCAAAACTGACTTCAGCAAGGACATTCTAGCAGGATATTACAGACACAGTCACAGCTGCCAGGGCTCTGGTTGCAGGCAATCAGACGTCCTTGTCACATTCTGTGCTTGATGACCAGCAGTTTGGGTTGGACTATTCATCACGCCAGCAGCAGTAAATGTTACTGTAGTATCACAGCAAGATGACACAACTTTCATTTAAAAAACACAAGGTAAAAAGCAAAGAAGAAAGGAAAACCTTAAAATGAAGTCATTCAAGAGAGAGTTTTCCAGGCCAGACACTGAAATGTGTATCTCGCAGATATATATGCAAATGTGTATGTATATGTGCATATATGTAGTGCAGCCAAAGAGGGGATGATTCAGGAAGAAGAACTCTAGAGAGTGTGAGGAGAGTATGTAGGACGTTTGTTATTTTTCTGATTTATAGTAGCTCAGCAGCTATCACAGAATGAGAAAATAATTACTGTGTGTAACAGGAAAGACTGTGCTGTGCTTTAGGACTTTCCCCCCAAAGACGCAGCTTCCCCAAAGACATTTATTTTTTAGAGAGTAAATAATCTATAAAACCTTAGTTTTCAAAAGATGCGCAACCACAGCTGCATTAAGGTCACATTCGATAGTGTCCTGCCTATTGAAGAGGGTGCTCAGATGCCTGTGGTACCTTCCAGCGATAGCTGAGAGCAGGTATTGTCTTTCCCCTGCTCTCAGAATCTTTATCAAAATAGAAGGAGTTTAAAGATTTCTGTCCTTTTTAGTACTTTTAGCCCAATATTGTTTCTTCTAACAGTTGTTTTCACATTTAAAATCTTTGCTACTGTGCAGCGAAATGGATCAAAAACTACTACAGCGTTTAGGAAATTTCTTACTTAAGAGATGAAAAGGTTGTGATGTGATAAATTAGGTTACAGTATCATGCACTGCTGGAAAATTTAGGTTAAATGAAAGACAAACTGTCAGAATGTTCTCTTGTCTAAGCAACATTGCTGCCATTTAGACCTTGGTGTTTCAGAAATAATCACTAATGACTTTTTAGCAGAAAGCTGTCACAGTGACATAAATCACATCAAAATGAATAGGAATAAGTTAGGTTTCTTAATAATAACTAAATACAAGCAACTTTGGCTTGAATAATTGAAGTACAGGAGAACATGTTCACTAAACAGTGGTATGGGCACTGAAGGAATGAGTCCTAAAATAGCTGACATTCAATTCTCTGTAAATGCCACATCTTGTAAATGCATGGCTGAAAGCAAAAGGAAGGAGGGAAAGGGTAAGAAAAGAGCGTTTCCCTGCTTTATAATATATAACAATACAAACTTTGTATTAAAATTTAAAATTTGCATGTGACTGCAACATTAAATACAACTTCCAAAGGATTTTGGATGTTATACTTTTAAGTCTTTAATGGCATTTAAGCTCAGCTGCTGACAGGCATGGTTCTATGATAGCAATATCAGCCCTCCTGCGTTGCTCAGCAGTACCAGGTTGATCTTGATCAGACTTGGGTTCATGATCATATTGTGTCAGTTTAGCCAGAGGGACAATCTGGAGTTAGGCTGGTACTGTTTTCTCAGTCACCTGTGTGCTACATGGGAGGATGGACACTATCAGTTGTGATGAAACCCTAGGGCGATGGGGGCATATGTTCCAACATTACAGCTGCTACTGTAAACTCAACCCGCCAGCATGTTTGGGGGTTTATTTTTTCAAAAAATGGATTATCAAGAAAGACGGTCTTGACAATTGTCAAGAGATGGTCAACATTGTACCATGTTTTGCATCAGTCTTATTGTCTTAAAATACATTCTTATTCAAGTCAATGAAAACTCATTGAAACATCTATGAGGAAAGAAAGTAGATCACTGAAGAAAAAGATAAGCGTAAGGATTTTTTTTTCCCTAGAAAAAAAAAAGATGGCTGTTGCGGTTTAACCCCAGCCAGCAACTAAGCACCACACAGCGACTTGCTCACTCCCCCGCCCAGTGGGATGGGGGGGAGAATCAGAAGGGTAAAAGTGACAAAACTCGTGGGTTGAGATAAAGACAGTTTAATAGGTAAAGCAAAAGCTGCGCACGCAAGCAAAGCAAAACAAGGAATTCATTCACCACTTCCCATCGCAGGCAGGTGTTCAGCCATCTCCAGGAAAGCAGGGCTCCGTCATGCGTAATGGTGACTTGGGAAGACAAACGCCATCACTCCAAACGTCCCCCCTTCCTTCTTCTTCCCCCAGCTTTATATGCTGAGCATGACGTCATATGGTGTGGACTATCCCTTTGGTCAGTCGGGGTCCAAACTGTCCCAGCAGTGTCCCCTCCTAGCTTCTTGTGCACCCCCAGCCTACTCGCTGGTGGGGTGGTGTGAGGAGCAGAAAAGGCCTTGACTCTGTGTAAGCCCTGCTCAGCAGTAACGAAAACATCCCTGTATTATCAACGCTGTTTCCAGCACAAATCCAAAACACAGTCCCATACCAGCTACTGAGAAGAAAATTAACTCTATCCCAGCCAAAACCAGCACAATGACAAAGATTAAAGGATAATGCTGCTTCTGCTCAACACTCATTATCTTTGAAATAACACCTGATACTTCAGAACTGTTCAAAATTTTCCCTGTATTCCTCCAACTTAAAGGCTCTCATACAATGTTCCCAGCCTTATAATCAAAGCTTTCTGCTTTGTTCCAAACAAGCCCTTTATGCCAGGTCTTCAGTCTATTTCATGCACGTGTCAATTCTTACTCCCTTCACATGCAATTTAAAACTTTCAGTCCTGTGAGGATGTTCCACTTGAAATAAGTGCTGCAGATCCGGCCTTCAGCAGGGGCACTGCCGCACTGCTTATTTGTCATTATTGTTATTTCTGTTAACCAGACAGCTGAATCAAAATCTATACACCTAAACAGACCTACAGAAATGAATGAGGCTACGTATGTGGGAAGGCAGTATTTGATGAACTCTGTGGCTACAGAGAAGTCAGTAGAAGTTTTGCCATTTGCTTTAATGAGGCTCTTTTATATCCTCACCAGCCAGAATGTCCTAAGCAGTGAAGGACCTTAGTCCTAAGGACCATTGTTCCCAACCTTTTGAACTCAGTGCCTGACCAAAGAGTGAAAACAAGTATTTTCTCATTTTTTTAACTGGAAGCAGTTAATTTACCATCAAATCTTATACTGAGAAAGAATCTAAGCCTTACGTATTGTTATAGTGATGCCTGATTCACAATGGATTTAAATACACTTTTTAACCAGCTTTATAATAATAGGAAGAATAACAGAAGTTGTTTAATTTTATCCTGAATTCAAGTATTCATCAAGGACAGTCTCTGAATAAAATGATGACATTTTGAAATGATGACATGGTGACATGACTTTCATCAGAATCTCTGTATCTTGTCAGATGTCTGTCGGCATACAGTGCACACCCCAAATAGGAATACCGTTATTTTTAATGTCATCATAATCTAAAATCACCCTTCATTTCCTCACAGTTATTAAAAATCTATGGTGTTTGATTAGATGATAACTATCATAATTTTTTAATCTATCAATAGATTAAATAGATTTTTATCTCCATAACTCTGCCATGCTTTTCAAGTCAGTGAATATCTCAGATTAGTCAAAGTATCCCTGAGCCATTTTAGCCTCCATTTTTCACTCCAATTTTATCCTCATTTAGCTTGTTTCCGTCAGTGTCCACAACTGCTGGATGTTTGCTAAAAAAGATAAAGTTGGCATTATTAAGCAAAGATATAGTAAATTGCCCTATATAAGTGTAGAAGTGGAGAAAGGCAAAACTTGAAAAATAGCAAGTACCATTAATATCTAAATCTGAGGTTTTAAAATAAAAAGTAGTGATTGTTTTTGGACTAATAGAAAAGTAGCTATAATAAAAAAAGAAAATCTCTAATTTAGATTTTGGAATCTTGAAACTGTAACCAGTTTATTATTATAATTTATGATTAATAATTTATTATTAAATTACTGCATTAATATGATAGATTCATTTAAGTAGGAAAAGAGTTCATAAAACCATTCAGAGCTTCATCAGGATGAAAGGTAACCAAGCTGTCTGTGGAGGACTCTGTGCTCAGTAAAGTTAGGGAGCAGTGACGTTCGGTGGTTTAAAATATCTGGTGGGATCAGCTTTGAACTATGAACTGTGAGCTGTGGTGAGTAAGGGAACACTGCCTAATGGGTACAGCACCTTTAATTAGAAGAAGCCTCTGCCTTAAATCTGTGAGTGGATGTCCAGGAGCAAATGAGATGTTCCTCATTCCTCAAGTTCGATAAAAAGAAATGAGCCACAGTGGGACAGTGCAGATACCTGGCCAGGACACCTAACTGACTGCTGCAGTCCCAGCAGAGGAGAAAATCCAGACAAAGTCCCAAAACACAGGGACTGAAAACTGGAGAGCAGAGGGGAAAGGCAGGAGTTTACAACCATCAGAAGGTTGCATTCTGGAAGTCTTCAAGCTCTCACCAAAAATATTTACCTGCCGTTGATGGGCATCTTGAAAAGGGTATGAAGCATTCAGGTCACAGCTTAAACTTTAGGATGAGCCCTAGGTGAGTCATGATCTTTGTGTTTTATGTGTAATAGTCCCTGAACCTTTCTGGAAATTGGCAGCGTGGAAATAGGAAAATCACAGCCTGACGTGAAGTGGAGGTAAACATTAAACAGTGGGAAAGAAGGATTCACTTTCCTTTTCATTCATCCAGACCATGACGTGCCTAAGCTGAGCTAATGAAAAAGCAAATTCTTCAATAAAAATGACAAATGAAAAGAATGAGAACCACATTTTGTCTTCTCATAGCTGTTAAAATAGCCTCACACAGACTTTCTGACAGCAGCTCAGACATCATACCCACACCAGTGAGTCAGATGAGATTAAAATTAATTAACAAATGAGAATGAGAAACAGCGTAGCACAGACGTTCAACGTGACAGAAGTGCAGCATTTGAAGAAATAACAGGCTTGAGTGGTCCAGCAAATAACACTATCTGCTGGCAGTCAGCTGTACCGTGCAGTGTAGTTTGTGCTTTTGGTAATGAGTTTCCTTGGTGATTCATTGGCAGGTGATCCATGGAGGGAAATGTGGAAGAATAGCATACAGGGTCCTGGAACCAGGCGGTATCCTCCAGTGATAAACACTGCTTCAGGACTGTAATAATGGTATAGGAAACTGGCAGACATAAAAGCCTTTCACAGCTCTAAAAGCATTGAAATATGCCAATTTTAGAAACAAGATTTCTTATGAGCTTCCAAGCCATATGGAGCATCAATATGTTTTCCATCATCTGCTTGTCAGTTTAAAGAGAAACAGTAAATTTGTAAGGCACAATAATTCAGCAAAGTTCACAGGGACTGTGTGCAAATGAAAAGAGAGATTTTCTGGAATACTTAGCACACCCGCAAAGGGAAGTTTTAACAGGCTTCATGCTTTAAATTCAAAAAAATAAAGGGTAGATAATTTTGAAATTTGCAGTTGTCATGTTCCGATCATACCTTGTGTGATGGTGCTCAGCAGCTCTGGTTAAGCTTTTAAGTGAAATCCAGTTAACTTTGTTTCCTATGGAAATGAAGTATCTGGTATTATTACACTGCATGTGTTTAATTAGATGCACACATGCATTGTGTGGGGCTTGTCTTTGACTTGATAACGTTTGAAAAAATGTAATTTCATTCAGATTTGGTGGAGGGTGGATTCCATAAAGGTATTACGTTTCCACCTGCTTCATGAAAATTCATGACTTGGGGGGGGGGGAAGAAGCTTGTTAGTAGTGATTCACAGGGAAAGCCACAAGTAAGAGGGTCGATAAAATATCACCGAGGAGCATCCAGCCAGCTGCAAGTTGCAACTCAAGCAAGAGTCTCATATTTGTTAATATTTTGCTAAGTATCTAGAGCTGTATTTGTCTTGATTAGTACACATTTATTTACGTTCCAGCTGAACATAGTTGAGCACCTTTAACTGAGAATTTTTACATAGCCGAGTCGATAGCTGGTACAGAGTCGAATCCTCAACTCTATTCTGATACCAGTTGCTTTATAACAGAGATACAGGAATTAACAATGCATAAATCACCCTAGTCAGTGAAATAATAGTCAGTGCTCAGCCTCTGTTAGAAAATACTAAGCATTTCACTAAAGATTTCAGATGAATTAAGGCTTTTAAGATTTTATTTCCTTTTTACTTTTTTGTTTAATGTCGTTGGTACAAAATAGCAAGGTGATGTTTTTCAATATCCTTTCTCTTTTTAAGGTAATAATAATAATCCAATCTTATCTGTACAAATAGGGGATAATTGCAGGAAAAATAAAGTAGCTATCCATTTTTTTCATCGGTAACTGTATTCCCTTTATATTCCTTCTATATATTTAACATTTCATATTTGGTTCTTCACAGAGTCTTTTTTAGAAAACAATAGGCATATAAGTAGTAGTCTTGTTACCCATGTTTATGGTAGAGAAAACTCTTTCCTACAATTCCAATGTCTTTTTTTTTGTTGAGTCTTTGTTTTACCCAGCTGTGGTTGGCTTTACTGCATCCATAAAAGATATCAAAGTTTCTTACAGCTCTTTTGCACAGCCATTATTTTTTCAGCTGAATCAGTCCTCTGTTCTGCTTCATAACGCAGCCACGGCAGCCACTGTTGCTGCACAGCAGATGGGAGGGAATAAGTGCCCAGCAGCCCAGGCTGCTTTAGAGCTGAAGAGGTGAAATCCAGACAACTAAGGGAAGTTCAGACTAGGCTTTTCAATTTCTCCAACAGCAGCAAGCCCCCAGCTTTTCTGCACTTGTACTCTATTGCACTGCGACATGCAAAGTGATGATCGTGCAGCACACGTGGTGGTCTAGATCAGGCAACTAATCCTTCTGAAAAATAAGGAAGGAAAAAAAAAAAAGTTGTTTTTCAGCTGGACCATCCCTGAGCCATCCAGCTGCATGAACTGTTGTGCCAGCAGAGTGGACAGGGAGGAGGAAAAGCTGGGAAGAGATCCAGGACAGGAAGGTCGGGAATCAAAAGGTGTTTACACCAGTAGAGCTTTAGGAGTAAAAAGGCTATGCTCTGCTCCTTTGTGATAGGCCAAATTCGTGTGGGGGTGGCAGCTGTGTTTACATTATACTGGGGACAACAACCTAGGCTGATGAGTTAAGGAATTAATTTTACTCTACAATAGATTATAAGCATAAAGTCTCCTTCCATCCAGCTGATGTCAGTAGTGTATCAAATATTTTAATAGGTAATAGCTGTATAAAGTATGACTAAAGATAAGCCTTTGAAGTCTTACTGCAGTACACAGCTAGTATTGTCACAAATGATGCCACGGTCTGCCCTTGTCAGCAAAGACAGAGTGGGCCATGAAAACTAGGACCACTCTTTTTAGATGTATTTTCACCTATCGGTTTTGAGTCTGGAAAAATAATATAACAGAATTTGAACTGCAGTTGTCTGTATTTGAAGAAAGTGGCTCACATCCTAAGCTGCCCTCGGAAATTAAGATCTTAACTTTCTAAATAAACACTGTGGGGTTAATTGAGATGGGCATGCTCATTCGTGAGAAGAAACCCAGGGGATCTTGGCATTTACACTTAAATGGCACATCCCATGTGTGGGATATACCATGTGGCTGTGTTTGCCTACACCAAACCATGTGTTATGTTACACTTCTAAGCTCTAAAGGATGCTGTGAATTACTGGGCACTCAAGTTCGATAATAGGAACTAAATGCAGTCAACACTCAGTATGACCCAAACGCTAAAAACTCGTGCCTGTGCTCATGGTCACATGTTTAGCAAAGTTATTACAGGTTTTGATATTGCATTGATGTAAACTTCCAAAGCAAAGTGCCTAAGCTTTGCAGATAACCTGGAAAGTCTGGCTACATTTGATATTGCATGGAGCTTCAAAGTCAAAATGAGTAGCAGGGAGTGTCCCACAGACCAGAGGGGGAGCGGGCCTTGTGCCCCTCCATGGAGGGGACTATTAAGCAGGCTCAGATGCCTTGGGAAACACACCTTGACTTCCAGCCTGGGCTGTCCCCTCACTTTTCCCAGAACAGCAGTTTGTATTTGAAGCTGGATCAGTTCACAGCTTGGGTGACTGCAGCTCCCAAGCAGTTGTGCTCGCATAAATGAGAGAGATGTAGTGGTGGGCAGATGCAGGTGGGTGGGCGAGAGATGGGAGGTGTCACATAGATGACATCTGTTGAGGCATAGCCATGTCACCATTCGTTGTCTTCACGAATATGGAGAAAAGCACAGGAATATCCATATCTAACTAACATTTCAGGTGCTTGTTTAGAGAAGAAAACAAAGCAATGTGGCAAAGTGCCAATCACTGTAAGCATCTCAGCACCTTGTCAGCTGGACAGTGTGGTCTGAGCAGCATGAACACAGCTATGGGTGCTTCAGCAGCTGTGGGTAGCAATGGGTGCTGATCTGTCTACACATCTGTACAGAAATATCATGCATGCATTTGGTTTGTAGACCCTTATTCATGGCTACAAACTATTTAGTTAATGAAATCCATTGAAAGCCAATGCATCCCCAAGTCCATCACTTTGTCCCCTTGCTGAGCTCTCACATTCCCAGGAAGTACTGTTTTACTTTTCTGTCATTAATTTATTTATATAAGCAGAGGGGTTTTTTTATATATATATATATATATGAATGACATATCAACTGTATTACATTATACTGCTTGCCAGATGACAGAACATGACATAAGAAAGACTCCTTTGGTGAAAAATCATACAAAGAGGAGTCCGTGTTTTAAGCTAAGGATTTAATAGTCCTTTGATGATGATGAAAGTTATTATTCAGAGAAGAAAGTGTTTCTGAGTGAAGTCTGCGGAAATTAAAACCCTAGGTGGTACAGCCATCTGATTTAATTTATAATCTTTTCATCACAGTGAACATTATATTTCCAATTCAGTAGCAGTAATCTAATGTGCTATGATGTTGGCTAATGATTTCTCAGATATTCCATATTCACCAAAGCTTTTGTCTTTACATCTGCTCTATAGATGAATTTGCATTTTAATTAAAGTGTTTAAATGAGTGATATTAAAGCCTGGAAAAGGGAACATAATTTTCACATCCTCTCTAATGTGATTTTAAAACACTGGATCTAATCCATTGTATAGCATTAAAGATATAATCAATTTACATTTATTATTTTCCAGTTTATTTAATAGTTGCTCTATTTTAATTAAGAACTTTAAATTTATTTACTTTAAATGAATACAATATAAACTACATTATTACAGCATAGCTACTATACTCCGTGAAATGTATGACTTCCTGAATCTTTATGATTTTGCTATCTTACAGTGTCACCAAAAATATTATAACTAAAGCTTTGATTAAGTATAAGCATCATAAATTACACCGTTTCATAAATATTAATAAACAATAAATTAAATACATCTATCACTTCAAGAGTTTTTGTTCCATCTCTTTCTTAAATTTTTGACTGAACAGCAAAAGCATAAAATCATAAAAAACATTGATTAGATAGTAGAATAGCAGAGAAAGACAGTCAACTACCATTTAGACTTAAGAATATAACTAACATACATTTTCAGTGTTTCTGGATGGCCCTAAAGGAGTGCTCTTGAGACTGCCACTTTCAGTTTCTCTCATTCAGGAAAGCTCTAACTAGGATCTCCAGAAATTTTGCTAAAGGTCCAGCAAGATGGTCACATCATGCTCAATCTCTTACTGTTTCCATCTTAAAAACTTAAATTCGACACAACTTCTCCTTGAAGGACTTTCCTTTTTTCTTATCAGTGTGACAGAGATCCCTTATGTTCCAGTGAAGAATTCTGTCTACAAAGATAGGGGATAAAAATCACTCTCCTATTAATCATTCAAATAATGAAGGAAACCAGTAGCATTTAAGGCAACTCACCTCTGAAATTCTTCATTTGTATTCCCTCTAGGAAATAGGCTTTCCTCCACAGCTGATGCTCCTTGCGCATGTGCTTTAGCTTCTCTTCCCAGAGCAGATCCTTGGTGTTTCTTACCTAGATCCAGCTTGAAGTCTGTTTACCCCATGGTAATAGACTTACTGATGTGTCAATAAGGCCCATCTTTTCCCATCTCTTTGATTGTATAAACACAATTCTTTCCTTTGTTTCTCAAAGCTTCCAGTGTGTCACTGTTTAACGTTTCAAAAGACATGTTCTGTCATGCAAAGTGGATTTCTTTTGGCTGATACACAATGCTTACTTGATTCAAAGTCATTCAAGCAAAACATGTAAATGGAATTCAGAATTATCCTACGGACTCATAGCATGCTTACCTAGCATCCTATACTACCTGTCCACCCCACAGAAAGTTAGTGTCAATAAAACTGCACTGCTAACAAGAAGTTTTTAGGTAATCCGTAGAATACGTTTTTGAAATTGAATTTTGAAATCTTCTCAGACTGGGTATGATCACATACCGTTGTATCAGCCTTTTGGATGCACAGTTGTGACTTGAATAAAACACTTCTTTCAAAAATACCTAGTATTCTGAAAGATCTGATGTTTTGGGCAATATTTGTTCTTAATTAAGAGTCTTCTATAGCTTCATTAAGCATTCCTGTATTACTTTTTGTATGTTTGTTTTAAACTGCATAGCATGTATTTTCTTAATAAAAACAAATTTCAAGTGCAAAAATACACTTGTAAGTGATGAAACTTACTTTTTTGTGTTGGGAATTCCTTACACCGTGATATAATATCTGTGAAAAGGGGTATGAGAAAGCTAAACTCGCTTTGTATTGGCATACATCTGTTTTATGTTTTGGGGAAACATGGATCAGACCTGCCATTGTGTTGTGTGTCCCATGAGTTAGCCTGGAGCCATTCAAGAAGTTGTGGGTTTCATGCTGGTGCATCAACTGCTGCTTTCTCAGTCTAAACCTCAAAAGGAGGTATTAGAAGCCTGGGTTGCTCCGTGATCTTGACTGTGTTACCCTGCTATTCACTGCCTGCTTTTTCTGTTTCTCCACCTACAGGGAGATAGATAGGTTGAAAGCATAACTTAAGAATAAAGAATTCTGTCTCCACTGTTTCACTTGCCGGTAATTTCCTCAAGGGAAATTTCCTCAGCAGTCAGAGATAAGGCCTTTGGACAATCGGATTGCAGTGACTTACTTGCTGTCCCTGTTTAAGGCGATATCCGGATTTGTACAAATCTGCCTTGCTATCTCCCTCTGCCTGCATGCACAGTGAAGTACACTGGGCAGTTTAAGATGTCTCAGCAGCGACAGGTTTAACTGTAAATAAAGACTGCTTTTAGAAGATGTTAGAGTTATAAATGATTTTGACAGAGAATATACAATTGGTCGTAAGACCAGATAGTACTCAACTGGAAAAGGTATGAGGAAGAAGAAAATATGAGTTTTCCTTTCTGTTCTCTCTCCCATTGATCTTTGGATTGTCATCCAAAGTGAATATTTGAAAGCAAGCAAGGAAAGTAAAGTAAGTAAGTAAAGTAAAAGTAAAGTAAGTAAGTAAGTAAAATAAGTAGTTTTAGCTTTTGTTCTATCAAAAGTTAGTTTAAGGCTTCAGGTTACAGCAAATCAGTAATAATGTCTTGTTAATATAGAAAACAATGGATATGAATAAATTGACAATTTTTCAATTTTAGGATAAAAACAGCTTTTACACTTTTTGCCAGTATTTACAATGTTCTTCTCCTCCGCGCTATTAGCAAGTATAGGTTTTCATGGCATTAAAAAATGGCAAATCAGTGGATCCATAACTTTTGTCTATCTTGAGAAAGATTTAAAAAGTTATTTAAATCTGTTTTACTGCAGGAATACATATTAAGAAAGTAATATGTGGAAGAAATTAAAAAAGAGGACAAAAATTAAAATTGACACACAATCTTGGTATATATATGAAGAGGGCATTACAAAAATAACAAAATAGGCCAACAAAAAATTGTCTTTTTGTCCATATGATTAATTTCCTAATTTTGTAACTCTATTGTACTTTATAATAGAAAGATTATAATACTGATATATAATAATATATATATAATATAATAGTGATTTATAATGTGATTTGAAAAGCTAAGAAACTTCTGTTGGGTATTTTTTTATATAATCAGAAAATATTTGTGTTACTGAAAGTAGTTAAGAGTCAAAGCAGAAACTATTTCAAACATCTTGTTGCTGAACATAACAAACTTTTTTCATTCAGCTCTGCTGTTCCAGCAAAGTGCTTAAGAGGGCAGCAAAGAAGCTCCTAGATGTAAAAGTACTTTTATTAGGAAAGAACTAATAACCATTTTCAGTAGAAAGATTGAAATTATAAAGTGACTGAGAAATAATGATTGCGAAGCTAATAGATAGAACATTCCGGAAAATGTGTTTTTCTCCAGCCAGAGTAATCTTCCTGCTGCATATTTATATTATGACTAATAGGATTATTGGGCTACAGTCAAATAACACTGTTTGCCTTATAGTCATGCTGAATGAAAAATAATATGGCTTGCAGCAGCGCTGAAGACGTGTTGAATAAAATGTGTAAGTAATACTGTGAAGAGAGACCCAACCCCCCAAGTCCCCAGTCCCAGGAAGTCTGCTGGGCTCTTTTGGACACCATGCTCTCTGCTCTTTGACAGGGTGGCTCTTGCTGTCCTAAATTGGGGTCCAATTCAACAGGCAGGTGAGGAGTGCTCAGCCAGAGTCCCATCCTTAGCCTGGCAATTAGGGTCCCATGGTAAAGGAGCTACAAGCTGCCAGCTGGAAATGGTTTTCAGCGCCGTCTCTTCCTGGATCACTGCTTGATCTACTCAGTTATTGTGCAAAACGAACCTGCCTCCTTTTCTTCTCCCTCCATCCTGTTTTTGGAAAGTCAAGTGAAAGTGGAGTACTTTGCTGGATGCCGTCCTCAGCTATGAGTGGATGAGACTTTCCCTGCACCCCTCCAAACGGCAGCTGAGCCCACTGGGTCCCCTGCAGTCCCAAATGAGGAATCCAGCATGTTTAAAGTGCCTTCTGGCTCGGGCAATCAAATTGCTTTTTGGAAACTTGAGCACCTCCTGTCTAATCTGGGATTTTGATACTTTGAGTTCAGCCTAAAGAACGTGCCCTGAGTCATGGAAGTATTTGCGGCTAAGCAGGATTTGAACACAAATCTCTCTCTGGAGACAGGTAGTACTTAAAGCATTAGGACATGTTTTTCTCTGTCAAAATTATATACAGGAAAGCTTGTTTGTCTGGTATCTATGCCATGCCCAGAATGAAACTTTATGATTACCAAGATTGACATGTTAGTATATTTTAAAACAAGAGAAGGTACTCTAAGATGTTGTTTTATGATTGGGAAAGAGCCTTTAGAGACCCTAATTCTATAAAATGCTACACTATAGGAGAGCAACCCATCAGGCTTGAGTCGGCTCAATGAAGTGCTCCCTCTGCTTCCGATCTCCTTCTGGACCAACCTTAACAACACATCCTCGTTTCAGCATCTTATCGGAGTGGCTTGAAACTTCTTGCTTTATCTTTCTTAACCCATTGAATGTATTCTTAAACTCACCAGGTAGATTCAACTTTCGATCATTGATTAGACTGAGAGAAACCTGTGGCAAATTAGCACTTTAAAGGGTTTTTTTAAAAATTTTTATACTATTTTTTAATTTTTTTAACTATTTGCAACTTTAGGCAACACTTTAATGTTTGGTGACAATTCATCTCCGCTTTCCCTTCTGATGCTGCTCATATACGTTGAACTGTCTGACGCTGTATCTTTAGAACAGCTGTGCAGTAAAATGGATCTTGCTTTTCACTGCAGCTTCTGGAAACTTTCATTCATATTAAACAAAGGTAAGGAGGAGAAAAAGAAAAAGATTCTAGAGGAAGAGACACTGACCCAAAAAATGGTTAGGTTAGCTTAGGTTAGGTTAGGTTAGGTTAGGTTAGGTTAGGTTAGGTTAGAACAGAATGTGGTTTACTAACTTCTGTTCTTCAACCATAAATTCAGGTTTTTCTTGTACAAAGTAAAAAAGCATGGAAATTCTAAAATTTGAACTCACAGGTAGAGCACAGAAGATATTTAATGTTGAGAAGTAAGCAATCAACTTTTCTGGAATATGTTTTGCACCTCCTCAAAAAATGCATGTACCGTAAATGAGATGTTGAATATGAGAAGTGTCACACATCTGTTATACAAATGCACCCCATGGTAAATAATTGCTTCTGGTCATATTGACTGAAAAATCCTCTGTGTTCATTGTTGGTTTAGGTCTTTTTTAAACTTTTTTTTTGGTTTATTTTTTAAATAATATAAAAAACCAAAGTTATCTGTAACTCCAAAGTTACGAGGAAAATGATAAATGAGCCTACATAGGTTACATTAAAATTTAGGAATAAAATTATTGTATTTTTTTTCAGTTAAATTACCAAGCAAAAGAAAGTGTCTGACATTAATTTGAATCCATTTTTTAACATTCCTGCTGTAATAGTACTGTTTGTCATTTGAAAATGTGTTGTAATATTCCTAAATAACTCATTTTAAAATGTGCTATAATATTCCTAAATAAGTAATATGTCAAAGGAACAGTGTTTGAGTGTTCAATAAATATAATTAAATGGTATTCTGCTCCCTGCATTGTTCCAGTTAGAGCATATCTGCTGACTGAGGCAGATAAGGTTGTTTCTTTGGGCCACACCACAGCAAGATGCTGAAGGAACATGTAGACTTCAGTGATAAGGTTGAAACAGCTGGAGCTAGGCTGTTAGAGCTGGAATATATGCTCTTACCTAAACCTGTGTGAGAAAAGCATTCATACTTATGATGCCTAAAAACTTGTTGAAGGAGATGTTTGCAGACCCACCACCTACTCCCCATACCTGCTAGTGGGCAGTGTGGAAGCTTTACGTACTCCTCCGGGTTGGGGGGACTTTGTGCTGTGGAATCAGTGCCTTACAGGAGATCGTGAGTGCTTTGCAAACAAAGCTTATCCCATTGCACAAAAGCAGATGAGAAGCAGAGAGAAAAGCAGGAACTACTACCGTGTGTTCTTGTAGGTGTGGGCCTGGGTCTATGTTGGAGGTAGCAGGGAGGAGGATGTGGTGCTCGGGGCACCTTCAATCAATGTTAGCATGGCAGCTGCTCTTAAAAGCTGGTCACAAATAGCAACGTGTAACAAAAGCCCTCTACTGTTGTGAAGCCTCAGAAAACATCACAGGACTTATTTTATAGAGTTAATGAAGCCATGGGTGGCTGGAAGTATGAGGACCCACTTTACGTACATTGGAGCTCACACTGCTGGAGTTCTGGGTCACGGCCGCTGCTCTGAGGTCTCCTGTCTGACCTCGCTGTAATTCCTACACGGGGTGCAGGTTACTGAAAGTATTGAAGGGGTATTATTTTTCATCACAGTGTTGGATCTAGTAACAAAATCAGTTTGATAAACAGAATAAATTACATCACATAATATTTAGTGATCTAGGTGACCTTTAGGTAGATAATACCTGTTGCTTAATATTCCAATATCTGGATAGTAAATACCTTTCATAATATTGCCTACCTTACAAAGTCACCAGAGTATAATACATATGCTATAAAAATTGCTTTTCTAGTACTGTTATTTTTGTTCTTCTAAATGTTGCTTAAAAATTCAGTTTGTTGGATTAGGTTTTCCTCTGAAACTGCACATAATTGAAATTGTTTTATTCTGAGTAGGGTTAAACGTTTTCTTTCAAAAAAACTGAAAACATAGTCTTGCCCACATAACCAATCTTGTTTATTCATTACAATTTGAAGGGTATAGATAGCCTACAGATATGAACCTAGGAAAGTATTAGTCAAATAAATAAAAAGTAGGCTGTTGTTTATATACCAGGTGTGTTAATAAAAGGTAGTTATGTTGACTGAAAATAAGTAAAAGCTCCATCCAGTAGACATGTACATTTTTTCCATCGCTCTCAGTAACAAATGCCTTTTAATACAGTGGAAAATTACCAGGCAGGTCTGAAATAACTAAGCAATTACTGAAGGCTTTGTTTAAAATTCCTCAAGAGAATGTCACAAAGAAAATGATTACCATTATTTCAATAGTGGATATAGTACAGTGGTTTCACATGAAAAATAAGCTCACATTTAACTATCAATTAGCAGCTTTTGATACTCTGAAATTGTTTCAGCATTAATGTATTGATTCATGTATCTGTCTAAACATACCTGAAGAAAAACGGGAAGAAGCTCAAGTTCTAAACTACTGCATTTTGAATGAGAGTATTGCAGGGGAACTTGACTCTTGTTTAATAGTCGACCTACTGGACTCCTTATTTATACTGCCTGAAAATCTGGCTTATTGGCACGTGCTTTTTCCTCCTGCATGTGAGCCACCAGAAATATTGCCATTCAAAGAACTAATTTAGGAATAACTTAGGAATTAAAAAAAGGGAAGTGGTACACTCTGTGTCTCATTATTTTTGGCTAGAAGTCAGATTTTGAATTCAAAAGTAGCTTTAAAAAAGGAGCAGGGAGTCTTTATTTTGGCCTTTTGTACCAAATGCATTTTGTACTGAATACTGTTAGGCACAACTGAAGGTCTGTGCTCAGTGCTGAAGGTGTCTTACAATATGTACGCCTGGCATGCAGAAAATGCAACTTTCAAACTCGGGGAGCTAAACCTCAAGTCCTTCCTCCTGCTTCTGTACCATCAGTGTGGGGATTCAGTGCTGGGGCATAACAGAAGGGGTTAAAAGTTCCTGAAGAGGATGCACACTCCCAGCTTGTTACCAAAGGGTTTCAAGCACAAAAAAATTCAGCTATAAAATAGAGGTAACTGAGGGTAGGTATGGTTTCTGGGCCACTTAGCGCACCTTCTAATACATGGAGCTAACAGGCATAGAGGTGGTGGGCACTGGCACTGATATCAGTGGCACACCACTCTGCAGGATAAGGTAAAATGATTCTCCTTTCTTTTGGGTGAAATTGCCTGGCGGATAGCCTCAGCAAGGAGCCTGCGATTTTAGCTGGCAGGAGGAAGACTGCCAAAACTCCCAGCTAAATAAAAAACACCTATTGTTTCTTTGATTAAATCATCCCCTATGCTCACTAAGGTAGGAATTGCACATTGTTATGATAGTGCATCTCAAAATAATGCATATCACACCTAAACTTTTAAAGAGATGATTCCCACTTTCAGCTACCACCCCTATATCCAATTTGCTTGAACACCCTGCTGTGATTCAATGCACACCCCTGTAGGCTCCCAGCTATTCAGTAGCTGCCTTAGTTGTTAAAAGCAGTAACTCTGAAAGGTGGTGGAGCTAGTGGGAAAATAACAAACTTAAAAATTATAGAGTAGAGATGTATTTGTGACATGCTGTCAACAGCAACTCATGACATGCTCCCTATCAAAATTTGACTTGCCCTGTGATTTTTATCTCAAGTGAACAATGTCTTCAGGATTGAAAATAAAAGCAATTCTGACTTGTCAACAGCAAATACCTAAAATCACCACAGCTTTATTGTGGGAGAGGAATGTCCTCTTGATGCCTATATCAAAAAGTTAACTAACAGTAAGACCTAGATCCATAAAAGCACTGCCGTGCAAATCTGGGTCTAACAACGTACACGGGACAATTATCAGGAAAGCATTGTAAATGACATTTGAAGCTTTTGCGTGTGTATGTGATTTGGTAGAGAGAAACAAGTCAGAGTTAGCCCCATACAGTCTACCATTAGTGCCACAAATCACAGTAATAAAAGCTTCTCATTTAAACTTTCTAACCAAACAAGCAAGGCTTTGGAGCTCTTCACAAGAGGGAAGATCCCAACAGAAGAGCAAGGGAAGGAATGAGGTTACAGGTCTATTGTACTTTTTCAATGTTTCCCATCATCGCCTCGGATAACCATTTCCGTCCATACATACACTCATCCTTCTGCTGTCCGAGAAAAGAAAAGCTAGCTTTTCCATTTATCTAACCAGTTTTATAACACTAATACCATAAAGTAGCATGTATGTGTACTGCCATATTTTCAAAGCCTGCATATATCTCTTTTTGGGTTAATTGTATGAGTGCCATGACTCTGTCAGGATGGATATGAACAACAGGTTTCTGTCCAGAGGTTTAGTTTTTACACCTGGAAACAGATGTACATTCCTCTGTCTTTTCATATGCCCTTTCAGTCATCTGGCAAGTGCATTAATTAAAACCTCTGTACAGCCTCCTGAAAACATCTACTGCATGGGAAGTGGCTGTCTCCCCCAAAGACTTCTGCCTAAAGGGCTTGTGGTCCTCTCATACATGTCCTACTGGGTACTTGCCAAAAAAGGATGCAGTCACTAACAAGGAGAAAAGAGTTTTCTGTGCTTTGCAGGAGCATGGCAATGGAAATGTTATTTAAGCCGTTATTATGTTTATTCACTATTCTGTTACCACATGAAGGAACTGTGAACTCGTAACGGTATTAAACCCATGTGCTTGAAATAAAAAATGTTCTGCAAGTCATGTACAACAAGCTGTTTTCATCCTCTTTATTACTCTTTTGATATCGATATGTTTTAGCTTGGCAAGGTCTTGTTTAGTACATCTTTCTTTGGCTCTTCATCAAAAAAACATTCCTGGGATTTAGAAAAAAAAATATTTTCTGAGAAGTTTATTTGCAAAATATTACAGATTAAAAGGGTCAGTTTGCCTGATGCTATTCCTGCCTCTGTCCTGCTACCCACTGCCAGATGCTGCAAGCAAAAACTAAGCACACTTGTAACATTCTTTGCGCTCTTTCCACCAGATGTGCACGTAGTTGTTTTACCATATTAAGTGATACCAAGCTTGTTCGTGGGTTCAAAATATTTTTTTTTAACGGGGGAGGTCCCGGACGACTGGAGGCTTGCCAGTGTGATGCCCATCTACAAGAAGGGCTGGAAGGAGGATCCGGGGAACTACAGGCCTGTCAGCCTGACCTCGGTGCCGGAGAAGATTATGGAGCGGTTCATCTTGAGGGCGCTCACAAGGCATGAGCGGGACAACCAGGGGATCAGGCCCAGCCAGCACGGATTCATGAAAGGCCGGTCCTGCTTGACCAACCTGATCTCCTTCTATGACCAGGTGACCCGCCTAGTGGATGAGGGAAAGGCTGTGGATGTGGTCTACCTGGACTTCAGCAAGGCCTTTGACACTGTCTCCCACAGCATTCTCCTAGAGAAGCTGGCGGCTCATGGCTCAGACAGGTGTACTCTGCGCTGGGTCAAAAACTGGCTGGACGGCCGGGCCCAGAGAGTTGTGGTGAATGGAGTTAATCCAGTTGGCGGCCGGTCACGAGCGGTGTTCCCCAGGGCTCAGTACTGGGGCCGGTCTTGTTCAATATCTTTATCAATGACCTGGATGAGGGGATCGAGTGCACCCTCAGTAAGTTTGCAGATGACACCAAGTTGGGCAGGAGTGTTGATCTGCTCGAGGGTAGGAAGGCTCTGCAGAGGGACCTGGACAGGCTGGATCGATGGGCCCAGACCAATTGTATGAGGTTCAACAAGGCCAAGTGCCGGGTCCTGCACTTGGGCCACAACAACCCCATGCAGCGCTACAGGCTTGGGGAAGAGTGGCTGGAAAGCTGCCTGGCAGAAAAGGACCTGGGGGTGTTGGTCGACAGCCGGCTGAACATGAGCCAGCAGTGTGCCCAGGCGGCCAAGAAGGCCAATGGCATCCTGGCCTGTATCAGAACTAGTGTGGCCAGCAGGAGCAGGGAAGTGATCGTGCCCCTGTACTCGGCCCTGGTGAGGCCGCACCTCGAATACTGTGTTCAGTTTTGGGCCCCTCACTACAAGAAGGACGTCGAGGTGCTGGAGCGTGTCCAGAGAAGGGCAACGAGGCTGGTGAGGGGTCTGGAGAACAAGTCTGATGAGGAGCGGCTGAGGGAACTGGGGCTGTTTAGCCTGGAGAAAAGGAGGCTGAGGGGAGACCTCATCGCTCTCTACAACTCCCTGAAAGGAGGTTGTAGCGAGGTGGGTGTCGGTCTCTTCTCCCAAGTAACTAGCGATAGGACGAGAGGAAATGGCCTCAAGTTGCGCCAGGGGAGGTTTAGATTGGATGTGAGGAAAAATGTCTTTACTGAAAGAGTGGTTGAACATTGGAAGAGGCTGCCCAGGGAAGTGGTTGAGTCACCATCCCTGGAGGTATTTAAGAGACGTGTAGATGAGGCGCTTAGGGACATGGTTTAGTGGGCATGGTGGTGTTGGGTTGACGGTTGGACTCGATGATCTTAGAGGTCTCTTCTAACCTTAATGATTCTATGATTCTATGATTCTATTCTCTCAATTTGCTTTTTTTCAAACTCACAGATGTCTTTACCCCCTTTTCAGTGTTTAAATGATGGTTAACCATGTAGGAGACAAAAATAGACAAAGTAATTGCCACTTGTTCCTTTGTTTCATTGTGTCATGCTGTGCTATAAATGTATTTATTCTGGACAGAACCAAAGGGGTAAAACCTAATTTAATAGCTGTCAATCAAAGACAGAAAGCCTGCAAGAAAGACTGCAGTTCAGGCTCAAATCTACTGAAGGGGGAAAAAAAAAAGTAGTATGGCTACAACTGTGAGTCTTCAGGAACTTTAAGGAAACCTTCTGATTTCCAGTCAAAATTCATTCATGGGCAGCTTAATCATTGATGCTTCCTTCAATTTAAATAGCTTGTCTCTCTTCCTTGTATTTATCTTTTTCATTCAACTATTGCCAGGGTTAGTATCTTTACCTATCGTTTTGCTATAACAAGCAAGCCAACCTTTCCTCACCTCTCACAAAAGGGAAGTCTGCAATGTCTGTCTCTTCTTGGAAGAGAACAGGATTTAAAGAAGAGTGAACTACTCTTCCTTTCACCTATTCTGACCCAGTTAAAGTTAATTTTTCTTGGACTTGAATGGCCAGAGATGTGTACTAGTTTTTATATGATAACCTGGTAGCTTCTCATTCCATGGTGTTTATACTTTCTTCTTGCCTGGGAGTTGCTCTCCTTGTATATTCTGTAATCACATATTTCTAATTTTTCTTCTTTCACTATTTTTTGCAGGTGTTACTTTTGCAGGTTTTCTCTAATGGGAAGTGTACTGTCATAGCTCCTGAACCCTTCATCTTCAGAAATATCATTGGAAACAAATTTAGAGTGTTCTGAGAATCCTTATACAGTATCAATTAACTGATCATCACTGAAAATTTAAAAGGCCTCATAGCTCCATCAACTTTACTGTCCTCAGTGAAAAATCCTATGCAAGTAAAATCAAAAAAGATACTCGTCCCAAATGAAGTATCATGCAATTAATACACTTTTCTTACTGTAGTACTCGTGGTGCTTACCATCATTTTACTCTGTATATTTTGATTTTAGGAATTCATTTAAAATGCTGACTTTGTATTATTTCTGTGTATATGCTTAATCTTGCATATGCTATAGATCACATATGTTGGGAATGGCTCTGAAGAGATTTATTCTTGCATGGCTATCAACCTTAAGATTTAACTAGCAAGCAAAAAATATATGAATGCATCTCACCTGCATTGCTAATTCATTAATAAATGTAGGCTTCGGTCAAAACCTTATGAGACAATCAGGAATAATTCATCCACAAAAAGTTAATAAAAGCTAGAGCAGCTTCTCACATTAATTAATTTGAAGAAGTCAGAAAACAAAAGTTATCATGTCTGCAAGAGTACAGCAGTGTCCCAACTATCTCAGGTGTTACTTGAACATTTTCTACCCTTCAGTGGAAAGTTGCTCTTGCAGAATAGGATTTAAGGGACTGCTCTTTAAAACTATGAAATATAGCAAACTGGGTAAGAAGGTTATTTCTACTATTACATGTAAATTGGGAAGACTACTGTGTCATTATTTCTCCCATTCCAGTTTTTTATTCATCCCTGATGGATAGTTACAAGGTTGCTTACAATGTTCTCAGTCTGTATTTCCCAGTTTAAAACAGTCCCTGCCATTGTAGAAAGAAAGTGAACAGGTTTTGACTGAGAAGCGCACTTCAGAGAAAAGAAAATAATGGTTGAAATTCTGAGAGCATTTTTCTGAAAGAACTGCTATCTATGTTTTATGGACAAAGTTAGCTGAAATACACATGGCAAAAAGAAGAGGTTGAAAGTTGTTTTATATCTCTTTGGTTATCAATAGCCTTTTTGCTCTTTGTTCTGTACAGTGTTGCTCAGTTTAACATAGTAAAAATAAAATTATCTCTCTCTAACTAAGAGGAGTCCAAACCAAAGCACCAGATCAGTACTGAAGGAGAAAAAAAGCGCATATCCATCCACTCATAACACAATTGCCCACACTGGAGTTTGTCGATTATCTGTTTATTAAACCGATAAACCTTTAGCTTCTCAGAGTTTCCTAGACTTTTGATGTGGCCTGGGAGTAAGGAAAGCAAAGAGTGCCAATAACTGAAGAAAGAGCAAAGATGAAACAGAGGTAGAAATGATTGAGGGCTGAAGAAGAAAACTGATTTGAAGCAGGGACAGACTCATTATCATGACTTTTCTCAAAAGAGTTTTCTTCCTACTCCCAAAACAGCAGGCACAGCCTTTTTTCTCATTTAAACTGATTTCAATGTTGGGGAGGAGAGCTAAGGCTTTGCCATCTTTTGAACTTCACTCACTGTATGTGAAGAAGAGAGATTTATAATTACATTTTTGAGAAGGAAGACCATATTAGAGGCAGGACACTTTTTCTTTACTGCATTTGTTTCTATAGGAATTGTTAAATAAACAATGGAAGAGAACAGAGTATCAGCCTTTCTTTACCCAGCACAGCACAAGCCACATGGATGTGAAGAAACAGGATGCTGAGCTGAAGGGCTCTCTCCTTCCTTCAATTCAGACAGTAATAGAGAGCAGCAGGAGATGCAGCCCTACATCATTTTTTCTGTCAGAGACAGTGGTAACTACATCTATGGAGAAAGTGGAGAGGAAGCGGGGCACTCAATTCCTAATTTTCTTCAACTCTCTGATCTAAGAGTGAGGAAAGGATCAGCTTTTCACTCAGGTCCCTGCATTTCCAAATGCTGGTGCTAACAAGCATGCGGAGAGCCCCGGGAGCGCTAGCAGCATGGGTAATTATACGCTCTCGTGCCTAAGTGCAGTGAGTGAACAGAAATACTTGAGAGGGAGGTGATTTCTTCTTGGTTGTGATAATCCTCCATATGAATTCTGATTTTTCAGCTGATCCAGAGATAACTCCGTTTTTTAAGTCTATCAGCTAGCCAAAAATTCCTTTGATTTAAAGTCAGATTGGTTGTTGCTTTCTATAAGCATACTCAGTGAGAGCTGGTATTGCTCAGAACCACTGCAAATGTGCCAGATGCTGCTGCTAGTCACTGTTGTCAAATATATGATGGAGCTGTCGTATACATTTCATTTTTTCCTAGCCAGAGTCAGTGCAAAGAAACAGTAGTGATCTATTGACTTAAACTGCTGTCTCCAGTTCTTTGCTCAACAGTTTAACAGCTGTGTAATGTTTGGCTTTCAGAAGCAAGACAACATTTCTGGGTCTTCCAGACAGTAGTTTCTTATGCTCTCTCTGTATTAACGATCCCTTTTTTTTTATTTTTTTCCTTTTTTCTTTTTTTTTTCCTTTTTTCTTTTCCTGGATATGGACAGGTAAACCAAGGACTGAAATGGTAGCAGTTTTTATTTCTGTACTTTCCAGGGAGAACCTGCAGTACGAATCTCCACTCACATCAAGGTTATAAGCCTATGGCCTCATTCTGGGAGCGTTTGTCACTGAGCACCCACAAAACACAGCTCTTTTTCTCTGGCCTCCAAAAAAGACAAATTACGCTGTGTTGCCTTCCAAGGATTTCTCATTGAATTTGGGGCTAGGAGGCTCATAAAACGGAACAACTGAATTTGAAACTTGAATCTGTCACTAACAGTTCAACTTGAATTCAAACATATTTTTTCTTCATACTGAAACAGTATGAAATTAAGTCGTTATCACTTAGGAAAATAAATAATTTCTTATTCCATATTTGATTATTGGCACGTCTCAGTGTTTAACCTACTCTAAAAATTTTCATTAAAAACAAAAGAAATCTCCCTAACCACAGATAATAGTACAAAGAATTCAAGAACTAGGTTTCTGCTATTACTAGTATTAACCTACCTGCTTAAATATGCAGCACAGGTCAAATCTGTTTGATAAAGAATGTTTTGAAGAGGTAGGAAGAAATCAGAGTAGCCTTAAGTTTCAGTCTTGAGATTGTCCAAGATACAATAAACAGTGTCCTTGAAGGCTTCCTGTCTTATTGTCACATTGCTGGCACATGTTTTCCCCAGATTTCTAAGTAGAATTTACCTTAAGAGCCTTACTTGTCTTTTTCACTTCCATGTAACTAGAAGAGAAGAAACAATTTGTGATTATCACAACACCACTTTGCTGCAACAAAACTACCATCATGTTCTCTCCTCAACGAGGAAAAAGAGGAGTGCTGTCAGTAGGCAGGTCAAGGAGTCTGGTCAAAGCACAGTCTAAAAAGCCTGAGAAATGGATGCCCCCACCTTCTATCCTGAGTAGGAAACAACAGCAATTAACGTATGCACTTTTGTTTGGTTTTAGTGGATGCAGACCAGAACCAAAGCTGCAGTGCTTTCCAGTGCCTAGTCAAATTTCTGGGACAAGGGTATGGATGTACAGAGAAAATGCCAAGGTACTTACAAAGGTATCCTGAATGGGCACTGAAAAACTGAGATCCAGAGAGAAAAGACATTTTTCAATGCTGATTTCATTCCCTGCCCCCCCCTCCCCCTTTCCCCTATTTATGTATAGGAGATATAACATTAAAGCTTATATTTTACTGGGAGACAAAATTAATTAATCCTTTAAATACTACAAGAACCATGCTCAGAAGGGACTAGATTATTGTAGATTGTTATTCAGAACAGTAGCTGACATTATTCATTGATGGACTGCCCTTCCATTTGTGCATGGGAAATGTGGCGACAGCATTGTTCACTAAGTTCAGGGTAAAATTATGGGTAAGAGTATGTCCATCCCCTCCCAGGTCTCATCCCCTGTAGAAAATCCGGTAATAATTTCTCAGTCCCCAGTAACCTTGTCAACTGGCTCGCATCATATACAAGAATGCAGAGCCTACATTTTGAGAAGTCCTTGAAAAGTGGGACCACTGCTTTTCAGAGGCTCATTCAAAGAAAAATTGTCAGAATATTTAAATATCACCTGTGCCTCTCTGCTAATTTTCAGGACTTAACACAGCACATGTCCCAAAGCACTTAACTCAAAATAGTTGCGACACATTAATTAGCACCAAGCAGAGCTAACTGAAGTTAAATGACTTTTTATTACTTCTTTGTGAGTAGTTTTTCAGCCTTTGGCTAATTCAAAAAAATCTCACAAATGTTCAGTCGGAGAAGATTTTGTTGTCGTGTAAAAAACAAATAGCTTTTCTGGCAAGAAATCTGAAAAATAGACTTTTCTAATGATCTGCCATTCTCTTCCAACAATATGACTTAGATTGAAGTCTGCATAATGATTAGCTACTTTTAGGAAATGGCGACCAATAATTCAGTTGCAGGGAGATCCTTCAGCTTGCATATTACCGCAATAAATTTTATTCATTTTCATACATATATACATTCCAGCAACATACCTAATTTAAAAATCAGAATTTATGTAAGAAATGAATAGCAAACGAAAGTCCCTTGCTGTGGCTGATTGCATTAGTTATAGTATTGCTTCAGGTGTAATCAGGATTATTTGTCTTTCTGACATTACCACAATGATATGAGATACAGTATGCTAATATGCCTATCTTGGTTTATAAAGTGTTATTAGTCCTTTGTTTCTTTGGGTCTCTTAATTAGTGACCGTTGTTTAAAGTCATCCATCTTTGCTCACATTTATGCAAATATTCCAAATTATTAATGATAGTGTCAATAGGGTCATGTTTATCCATTTTTTTCAAGAAAATATTTTTCTAAAAGCCTCATTTTATCACTCTTGTTCACATGGAGCAAAAACTTATTCTGTTAATAAATCTAGCTGTTTTGAGGAGCAAAGAATTACTGCCTGTGAATTTAAATTATACATATGTGCTGTATCAATAATACACAAATTAATGCTTCCATCAATTGTACATCAGTATTTTCACAAAATACTATGGACTGGCACACAAAATAAGCAGTGCTGGCAGAATTGCCAGCATGCAGCTAAGCGGTTATAATTTTTTTTAAAAATCACAAATACTTTTATTTGTATTGAATGAAGAAGGAATATCAGAGAAAACAGTGAAAAAAATTTTTATCTATATGTATTTTCTAAGGAGTGACTGGTAATTTCCCTTCAGTTGTGTCTGTGTTCATTGGTGATCCATGAGGGACTGGAAAGTGGTCAGAAGTCCCTTCCCCTCTCCTCCTGGAGAAGGAGGTGCCTGAGTGGAGGGCAGGAGTGAGCAGACAGACCTGAGCAGATCTGGATGACTGTTCCCTGACCTGTGAACAGCAGGACAGTTCTCTGTTTTACTCCTTCCTCCTTTCTTTCACTTGTTTCCCTTTATAGCTTTGGCAGTGACAGTGAGAACAGCCAACTAAAATTTTGTGAAGGAAGATGTCGTGCGATCAAAGCATCCACTCAGTGTAATTCAACATACTCTAACAAGGAGTTACAGGGGTACATTTCTTTTTCTGCCTCATGCCATGGCATTTCCCAGGAGATGGCCCTTTTATGCCTATCTGAGTTCTGCGGTTTCCCCAGTGGAGGCGACTCATGTATAAACCTTGTGTTTATAAGTACGGTGAAAGCGCCTCTGTCCTTGTTGATCTTACTAATGAGCAGGATGCTTATTTTGCTATGCCGTTATGCCAGCTTAATACTAAGGGCCCAAGTGGCTTTGCAAGACTGAAAAAATACAAACTTTTTAATAAGCTTTAAAAATTAATTCTTAGTGGTGCCAAAACAGTACATGGAATGACTGAGAGAAAAGTAACTTGAGGTAATTCTACTCATTTATGAACTAACAGAATATTGCATTTGAACACACTCATAATTAGCTTTGTAACAAAGCTGATTTTATAAAATCGTTTGGCTGCTTTTTGAAAGGTATTCTCTGATTTTTTTTTTGTGGAATTGGTGCATTTTTTCATTTGTTTTTAAACACTTAATGAGAAGTTTACGAATTGTTTTCATTACTAAGTACATGCAATATATCTGGATTAAGATAGCTGCAAGTGAACCATTCTTATGAAATGTCTTTAGGATGTCTAATTCCAGTGTTTCCCGGTAGCACGGAAACAAAGAAATCTCTTCTTAAAAGCTAAAATGAGCCCTGTTCATAGCTGAGGAAGACTTCTTCTTTTGTAGAAGAAGAACAGGAGAGTGACATTCATGAAGCAACACTTCTAAAGTTTTCTTTGGCACTTCAGACAAAATCAGTGCTACAGAGTTTCATGTATCCTTTTGTCAAAAAAAATCTGTAATTTAAAAAGTATGTAATAACTCAATTATCAATATTTTTTTATTGCTTTCAGACAAGGAATAGATAGAAAAGGAAATACTAAAAGTGAGCTTTTTTCTGCTTCTGAAGCAAACACAATGCATTAAAATAGGAGTCCACCTGTTTGTATGAAAAAGCTCTCTGCTGTCACATACAACAGACAGATTAGCAAATGAAGTAGAAGAACTGAAGTAATATTACTGTTCTGATTTTTCAGAATATATTCTGTCTGTCAGGAAAACCATCTGAAGACTGCAGTTTGCTATCCTGGGTGTAATAAGAAGTGCATTGGGATACATGTACAAAAATGTTTGAACACTAGAAGCAAACTGACTTTAGAAAAAACTTTAAGAGTGAAATTTCAGTAGTTTGGGGACTGATTACAGTTTTAAGAATCTACAGTCTCTTCTCCAAAGACCTTTCAGTCCATATTTTAAATTATATAAAGTTAATGGGAATAAACAGTGGTGCAAAATTAGTTGCTGATCAGTATCTGTAACCTGTAAAATATTGAGTTAATTTTCTGTGCTTAGAAATGATGGAGCTGTGTGTCTTCAGGATATATTATGAAATAATACAGAAAGCTGAGTTTGTATATAAAAGTTGGCTGGGAAGTCTAGGAGATATTTTATAAGTCTAGCAAGTGATGCTGGAGTAAGGCAAACTAAGCGCAGAGCATTCAGAATAAGGAGAAAAGTGATAAAGGTCAAACAAAAAGAGAGAAGCAGAATTATGAAGAGTGCTGACACTGAGTTATTGCCTTACTTCTTTAAGGAAGGCATTATCATCTGTAGGCACTGAGGGCACTTTAGGTGGAAAGTTTTGTGTTGAGTTTCCATGCCACAGTATGATATGAAATCTGCTGGTGTAGATCTGACCACCCAAAGACTTTCTTTTCATGTTTCTCCTTCCACAAAGTGTCTCTCCCCCATTTGTCTATATATATTTTGCCTTTTTTTGTTGTAGTGCAGACACTACAACGAATTGCTGGTACAACATAAGCAATTTCTGCTCATTGTTTGACTATATTCATTTGGCATCCTGTATGAACAGGGGTGTCTCCCAGAGAAATGCATTATTAAAGATTCTGTGTTTGCAGTGGTCATATATCATCATTTAAACATGTTTAGCATGCCTTCCTGTTTAAAGCACAAAAGAGGAGCTACTCCAGTATAGATGAGGCAATACCTAAATGTCTCTCACTTGAGAGTGACTGCAGATATACTAGCCCTTTGGAACAATTCCCTTAATAGCTACAAGCATATTGGATCATATTTGGCATAGATTTTGTTTGCCTTTCGTTAGGAACAGGTTGCTGCTTAGAAAAGCAAAGGGCAGTTTGACCGAAACCTCTAAATCTGCTTTTACAGGTCAGTACCTTTGTCACGTTGTTTTGCTCCAAAGCTCCAGCTTGCATTTCAGATGGAAACAGCCCTTTCCATGACCAGTATTAGCCCTCTGTGAACATGTATCATTTATCATTTTATTGGAAGCAGCTGAGGATGCTCTAAAAATAGATGTGTGAAATGATGGACAGTTCATGATTTGTTGGCATGGAATCAAGACGTGACAGAAGGGACCTGGCGAGCCAATTGCATCCTCACTGCCAAGGTTACCATGGAAGCTTTAACTCTTTGCACTCCATCTCTCTTGCTCACATAACGTGTGCAGTACACTTTAATTGTTATGGATGAAGTGTATTTCATAGTGTAAAATCTACCTGCCCACATTAACTGAAGCTGTCAGACATGATTTAGGTAGCTATGTATATTCCGTAAATTCTCACAGGAGAATGGAGGTACCGCTGCCAAGGTCTTTGAGGCAAAAAAGCAGTAGTCATGCAAAGTTGAAATGTAAATAAATGCTCATGTGTGTAAATGTAAATATATTTACATAATGAGAATTTAAGGAAAAGATCCCCAGTGAGGAAAGAAAAAGGAAGGAAAAAGTAAAGATAGAAAATAAAGAGAAGTGAAATCTCTTACTCAGATCTCTTCAGCCAGTTTCTTTGTGGTCTACAAGTGTTACATTTCTCACCCACCCTTCAGTTCAACCCATCCTCATAGTATCCTTATAACTCCGAACTTTTTTCCTTTTCTGTCATTTCAATATGTTTTTGTCCTTCAGCTACATACAGTATTTAATTTAAATACCTCCTTGTTTAATGCAAGCATCCCACAGCTTCTTCCACAAACCACTCCTCAGTTTCTTCCACACACGAACGTTGTATTCTATCTTTTCATCTTCACAGAGAGCATGTGGAAGAAATAATGGCTTTTAAGACTTAAAATATTGCATTTTCCCACCTGTTGATACCCAGAGTGGGTGTAGTGATAGGAATGTTTTTCCTTTTTAACTTCCTACTTTCTTAACCAAGTGACAGAGAAGTCTGACAAGGGCTGTAGTAAGCCTGCCCTCTTTCCAGTTCTTTTATTCCATTAGCCTCAGATTAAAGATAAAAACAATTTTGCATATCAGCAGGTAGGTAAATGGCAGTATTTAGAGTGTTTCATTTCTGGGACAAATAGTTTTCCTCCTTTTCTCAGTACTTAAGCCCCAAAGGAGAATTGCTTTTCTCTTTACTTCTATTGACTGCAACCCGAATAAGAGAGGTGAAACTTTCAATCAGATTCCCTTTGACCTCTCTGATAGTACACAGATAAATCCACCACAGTCTCTCTCTCTGCCTTGGAATTTTCTTCTGCCATATTTCAGCATCTTGCTCTCTCACGCACAAACGCTGGAGGTTTTCAAATAAATGCCTGGGGTGGGAAAAGCAAATCTACTTAATTTTTCACTAGTTTCAGTCTCAGAAATATCTGCTCCACTTTGGTTTGAACCTACAAAATACATATGCATTCTGTTTGAATGGTTTACATTGGTAGTGGTTATAACTGCTCCTCATGGCAAGCGGTGCCGTAATTTTAACTGAAGTATGACAACCAGATCCAGCTAGAATGGTCTTGTCTTTCTCTGAGTTGAATGCACTGTCACAAGATCTATTTATTCCATGACTTAAGGGGTATGTCTTTGCCTGAATACAATTTCAGAAATCTGGGATTTGTTTGGAGCTCCCGGACTTTACAGAGTGCCATGGATAATCTGGAAGTTTTAGCATGGATGGAAAAAGAGGGATACAGCAATTTGTTGGAATCTCCTAAACATCAGGCAGCTCATTTAAAGATGTAGCTCCAGTCAAGCTGACATCTGGATATATGGCCACCAGATGTGCTCAGGTCAGTTTTTTGGCAGCTGGTCCTCACTAGGCCCCATGTGATTGTGCTGTGGGCAGTTCTGTGCAAAAGTCAAAGGGGTTCTCCTTGCCGTGGAAATTACCGCACCTCTGCAGATCAAAAGCAGTACAGGCCTGGCAGGTAGGACATGTCCCAGCTCACTGGTCTCACTGTACATGTAGTAATGGGTCAGTTTTAGGGGATGGCAAAATTCAAAGGTGTTTTTATTGGTTGTATACATTTTATGGGTTTATATTATGCATTTGCCAGAAGATGTTCCAACAGCATGTGCAATTCAAATCAAAACTCATCATAGCTATAGACTGTGCACGTGAATTCAAAAGTTTATCAGTCTGTTATTTCTAAGTGCTTCCAGGCTTTCCTTTTTCACATTCAATATCAGTAGAGAGCTATGAACTAAGAGGTTTGGATTCTGCTGTTACTATGAAGTCAGAAATTGTGTTACTAAAATGTCTGTTTTTCATTCCCAGAATATAAAAGTCTAAAGTTTGTCAACTCCAACGCTTTATCTAGCCCAACTAATGCAGTGCAAAATGAGGACAGATGGTTAATAACAATCAGATAGTGGATTCAGCTCCTTCATCCTGGGATGTCTTCCACTTGTTCCTCACACTGCTTGGATCAAGATTTGATACCATTTTGGGAAGAGGTTGGAACTAAGGCAGTGCTAAACTGAGTTCTTGCATTCCTGATTAGTTTTAGCTGCAGGATTACGAGCAGCCTCTGTCATGTAGCATCCTATGCCATTTCAGCCAGAACATTTTTCACACATTTGATTTTAAAGTTGATTTAAATCAACTGTGAGCTTCAACAGTTGATTAAACCATTACAGTTGAGACTGCTTATGAAGAAACTCTTTATCTTTAAGATGACGAATTTCAAAGAATTTTGGAGACTCTTTAATCTTAACCCCATAGTCAGCTGTTATTCTATAAAGTAAAAGTCTGCTTCTGCCTTTTCCGAATTACATTTTTTTCACAGCAAGAGCTGTACTCTGCCTTGTCTTTTTCAATCTTTCACAGCAGACTAACACACTAAAGGAATTACAGAAATTGCAACAACAAAATTAGAGTGGTGTTGTAGATACTTTATTATAGCAGACAGACTGAATACCAGGATGGACAACAGGATATGCAGGTTATACTTCTGGCTCTATAACTGTGTTATGAAAAGCAGCTCATTACCTCTTAGTTTGTTTCCCTTCCTAAAGGTGAGCAACAACTATTCCTGCAAAACACTTTTGAGAAATACTTTGAGGTTTTGGGGAAGGTGTCAAGTCCTATGTACTATTGGTTACAATATGGGAAAAGCACGTATATACAGAAATGAAGCAGTTTCCAGAATACACTAAGAATATGTTGGTGAAGTTGAATTCAGAGTAGAAATTTAATTTTCCTTTGCATAGAATCCAACTCATAAACAAGAATATTTACTGAGTAAAGTGCTACTTGTCAATATTCCTCTCAAGGTAGAATACCAGATCTCATTATCTGCTTCAATAAACCACATTAACAATGAGGTCTATTGCTTTTCACAGTGTTGTTATTGCTGTTATCCTGACCACATGAAGTGAGATTAACTATGTTCACAGGATTTTGATAAGGATGCAATAAGATGCACAAATAAGGTCTTTTCTTAAATTTAAAATAAAGGAGCAAAGAAAAGAAACATAATTGAAGAGCTGTGACTCATTTCTCTGAAAAACTGAGGTGCATGCCTATTCATGTACCTTCTATTTTTAAAAATGTAACGGCACTCTAAGGCACTCCATCAGCCTGTGTTAAAGCAAGCAGAAATACAGACCTGAATTTTGTTTGTGAATATCCTTTATTTGGTATTATCTGCTGCATTAAAAAAGCCCAGCCTAAATAAGGCACTGTGTTTCAATCAAAGTTGGTTTGGGGGATTGTTTTTTGGGGGAGTTGAGGCAGATTGTGATTTTTTTTAAAGAACTGAATCATACTTTAATAAGATAAACTTTTTATTTGACTACAGTTATCCAAAATACAAGGTGCCTGTTTTCAGAGTGACTAAAGGCCTATGTTCCTGGCTTACGTGTTTCTGCAGAAAAAGGAGTTATGGCAAGCAAGATTTCCATTAGTGTTTGTGCTGCCCCGTGCAGATGCTAGCAGCTGGGAACGGTCCTCTTCCTCCCCTCATCGCACAAGCTGGGCCCAGGTCTCCAAATGAAAGATGACAGTACCTGCCAATATGAGCAGAGAATTCTGACAAGCAGCATTTTACTTGGATTTGATGCAAGTGTGAATGATTATATCGGTCGCAAGGCAATGCAACTCTGGTAATTCTGCATAAGGGACTCTCGTGTACACCCATGAGCCACAGCTGGGGTAGGCAGCAGTGCTGCCCACGGGAGGAGAGGAGTCCCCTCCCTGCGGGACACTGTCCTGCCAGTTTCTTGGTGTGGTGACAGGCCAGGCTTGTGGTGCCGACTTGCATACAGCTCTGTTCTCCTTGGTGTGTGTAGTGACAGTGCCCTAGTTGGGAGAGAAGTCATAGCTGCCTGCCGTGTAAGTTAAGACATAAATTAGTAACTAGTTAGTAAGTAGACATAACTTAATAACCAGCTGTCCCTTGCATAAGTTAATAACTAGTTGCACAGGATTACGTAGTAGTTGTAACAAGACTAATCAGTCCCCCACCTTCAGGCTCCAGCAATACAAGAGTGCTGCACAGAGAAAAGTTCCTTGTGACCATATGCTCTCCAAAAGCACAGCCAGCGAGCTGCAAGGCCAGAACACAGCTGGAGAGAAAAAGTACAGAATACCTCATACTGTCTTTTCACTTTCATTTTTAGTTAGTAAAGTCAAACATAAATCATGAGGTTTAGACTGTAAGCATCAACTTCAAAAAGAAAGAAGTCTTGCTCTGCAGTTTTCAGCTGACCCTGGTCACCTTCTTTCTCATGCTGGCATGCTCATATTAAATACTAAATATGAGCATGCCAGCATGCCATTTAGTACTCCAGTACTAAATAAATGTCGTGTATCCTTTTAAACTGGTAAAATTTTGGACCCATTTTGTACTTTTGGAAAGGACTGTATATTACAAACCAATAGCAAATTAAGTCCAGTACCTTTGGGACCACTGGTTTATGTAGGTCTTGTTGCTTACAGATTGTGTTACAGATCGCAAGGGGGGTTTGCTTGTTTGTTTGTTTTTAGCTGAGATCCTTCAATTGGGAGAAGAAAGAGAAACATTATCTCACATATTATTCCCCTGATCTCTGTGAAATCTCATGCTATTCTTTCTCTGTACTCAAAATGGGATTGGGTCTACACTAAAGCAGAGGCAAAAGCGTGTCCAGATGATTCTTAGCCCAATTTCTTTGGGCATCTTTCTTCTCTAACAAGACATGGTCCAACCTCAGCCAAACCATTTTATTTTCTGAAAACAGATGCACTGGAAATCCATCTGTCTTTTCGGATGCTGTAACAGATGCTATTCTGCTTTCCAGCATCTCTTTGAATTCTGCTCATGGGTGATCCATACTTCATTTGTACTTGATTTTCATTTAATTTATCCTGAACCTTGTAATAAAGCTCTCTAGTGTTCAGTAAATTACACAGAATTGAAATCCAGCCATATAAACTGTTAACATGCAATGAGACAGTTATTTAGGGCTCATTTCTGCTGAGAGATCAACACATTCAAGAGTAGAGTAATTTATATATTAAATATTTGGCAGCAGCTCCCTCAGTACAAAGCAGTTTCTCTGCTGGGATACTGAATTCCTCCAGAAGAGTTCATGAGGTCAGAAATATGTATTTCTGATCAAAATTCCCTGAAATGGGTCCTGGCTTAAACATTTATTACAGATTAAGTCATCTCTCCAGCCAAAACTACCATATCAATGCTAAATTTATTTCATATGGCAGACACTGGCTTTCCTTGAATAAATGATGTATACAAGATATATAATTGTTTTAGCAAGGCAGGAACTCTATGACTACCCCTAATTTCATTTGTCTTTCAATTAATGCAGTGTTCAAAATGCAAAATCATTGTGCACAGACATTCTCTGTATTTGCAGGATTTCTGGCAGGACTTTCTTCTCCAGTGCAATGGACAAACAGACTGCGAGTCTCCATGTGCTGGGGTTTTTTCAGTGAACACGATCATAGTACGTATTCATATGAGTCAGGGATACATGCTGACCTCCATTAAATACTGTATACCTCAAATAATCTTGCTGGCTGCAGCTGATCTGAATTTAAGGGGCCAAATGAGCTTATAGAAACAGCGGTATTCAGTGGTTTCCAAACGAAATAGAAAGCATGTCCCCCCCGGACTTTTCAGTTCAGTCATGTTCCATTTAAATAGAAAGCTTAGATGCTTTGCTTCATTTTATTAACATCTACCATTTAGATTATGATACACCTGGGATGATTTTCTGAATGTATACAATAACACAGTCGATGCCTAGGGAAGCTTTTAACCGAAATGAGGACAAATAGAAGAAAGAGTACAATGTAAAAGCAAAGTAGTCAATAGTCACTTTTAACGAGAGTTATGTTTTCCACAGCTGTGGAATAATTTAGAATTTATTCTGGATGATTCTGAAATTTCTACGCTTGGATATTAGGAAAAATGCATTTCCCAAAACTTTATTTTTTCCTTTTTTGAAAAAATGTTTTACAAATAGCCAGAACACTGTAGATATTTGGTTTTCCAATTAAAAAACAATGCACCAGAGCATCATAAGTAGGACGTATATGAAAGGACATAAGAAAATTAAGTGACTGCTGCAAAGAATTCTAGTAGCTTCAGTTTAAATTTTTTAGACCGGATCAGCTTCTTGTGAGGGACAGATTTACAGAGATATATAAGACAAGAATAAATGAGCTCAGATAGCAGCAAAAGAAATTGGGGGATACACTGGGTTGGGGACAGGGGTCAACTTTTCTAGGGAGTGATAAAATACTAGAGTTCTTGGGGGGGGTTGGGCTCTAATTCTTTTTATGTTTTTTTTTTAAATGTCTGTCAGGAAAGTACAATGCAAGAGACTGGACTAGCTGGATTCCTGAGAGCCCTTAAAATTCTACAACTTTATAATTCTGAGTCTGCAGAATTCTTTGAAAAATGTTTTTAATTGATGCTTCTCTCCAAATTATTTTTTGCCAGCTATATTTTGTCTTTTTTCCCAAAGTAATATTTTTGTTTTGTTATTGTTGACTTGCATAGGCCATGTTTTCTAAGGGTTCATTCAACTTCAGTGATCCCATTTCTGATATTTCAAGTGTAAGGTCTATATGTATTTAACTCTCAGCAGAGCTAGGTGCATCTCTTATGATTATCACTAAAATATTGCTCTGGTTTCAGATAATTATTATATTAAATTTTTAACTTGACACTTCTACTACTTTTGCAACAATATGAAGTAGTAATTTGGGAATAGGACAGATTTCAAAGCTTCATGCATAGAACAAGTTTCACCAATGTAAGTCATCAGAATGAGGAATGACTCCCTGCAAATTGTGCAGTTTTTCAAAATGTCTCTGAATTTATTCTGGATCATTGAAAATTGTCCCCATGTGAAAGAAAAAAACCCCCAGTCTGCTAACCTTCCCTGCATGCAGAACTTCTTTGATTATAGGAATATCTCAAAAGCTCTCATACCTAGTTAATTATCAGGCTGTAGTATGCCAAATGTTTGGTTCTTTTACTGTCCACTTGATTTTTTTTTTTTTTTAATGAGAAGCTGTGAAATGCCTAATATTGATGATTTTTCAAAGCCATTATTACTAAGCAACTGCTAAGCACATTAATTAACATCTCATTGAGAAGATGGATCAGCATTATTCTGACATCACAGACTTAATATTGTTAGAGCTGGCACATAAATATTTAGCTTAGGAGTGTATCGTCATACTCCTGGACTCCATAGACTTTTGTACCTATGATTTACAGCTTACCAGTTACACGGACTATAACATAGTTTTAAAAGGCATTCTGGGTACTGTCTCAATATTGCATCAAATAATTCTTTGGTATTTCCCTACGTTTATCAGAACAAGGCACTCCGTTATTTTTACAGAGGCTAGCAGTTGGGTTAAATCTATTATTAAGCAAAAAAGCTACATCCTTGGCTTTCTTTTGTGACATTTTATCCTGTGCTTGCTAGAGTCTTACTTAACTAACATGTTGTAAGACGACCTAGCAAGGATACAATGGCAATGGATCTGTGAAAAAACATGTGATGGAAGTTCAGTTCTTCCTGTAGTCAAAACCAGCATATTATATCTGCATATATGTTTATTTGAAAATAGGGAGCAACTCCCTATGTAGAAATGACAGAACTATCAAAAAGATCATGGTGGAAAGCCACAGCAAAGATGTTTGTTGGGGTGTCATTGGTAATGTGTTAAAGATGGTACACGCAGCCATGGTTGAGCATAGAGAGTAGAACAGAATCCTAATATTGGATGGGTAGTGCATCACATGCAGTTCATACCAATGTGTTATTCACTGAGGAATGAATGTATCTTTCTGTATTTTGATAAATTCAAAGAGGATGTTTTGTCTTACTGTACCAGTATTTCTGATCCATCCATTGCTTGGCAGTGTAGAAAAGATTACATCAATATTTCACTTTGACAGTAAGATACTGGGTAGGAAAAGATGGTTAATGTGTCACATGGTTAAAGACTAGTCTGAGATCACTGGCACTTGACATACAACTAAATTGTCAAAATACAGTAATCTGTGCCTCAAATGCAAGGTAGCCTTTACTGCAGTAACAGTTCAGAACAGAACCTGGAAAAAGCAGAGACAAGCTTTCTCCTTGTAATTTGATGTTCATATTTCAAGTGATTAGCGACAGGGACAATGGAGAACAATGAGAACTTTGTCCAAAAGAGGAAGCTACAGAATGCCACATGCTGTTAGTGGTCGGCAATGTCAGCAGGAAATAGTGCAAAGATACAAAACAGCCAGAGAGGAAGAAAAATTATGCTGAAAAGTGCTGCAAGAAATGAAATTAAAATACTGCTTCAAAAATAAAGTCACACAAAACTCAGCCAGCATGGAAATAGTCAAGCCCACAAGCCATGGCAGGCAGATTACAAAACAGGCATCAAAAAGTCATGGCTCTAGGTTTGTAGGGTTTCTAGACATATAACCATGGGAAAAATCCTGAGCCTGGTTCTATTGCTGGGAGGTGGAAGACATGCAATGGGATACTGTGGAGGTCCTATGTAGGGTTTGGATGGATGTGTACCACAGCTCAGCTCTGCAGGACCCTTTCACTGAGGAAGCAGTGGAGAAGGTGGATACTGGGAAGCAGAGACTACTAGCAAACTCATCTTGCCATCTTCCTATGGGCTGCCTTCCTCATATGCAGCAAGACTGAAAAGAAGTGGTGGACTCTGCTCCAGCCATCAGTACTGCTGCACTACATTTCTGTGGAAGAGCTCTCTACTGGCAACGACCTCTGCTCCCGTGGGCTCCCTCTGCCAAACCCTGCTGTTTGCTTTGAATACGGAGTTCAGGTTTTCTCTTCTGATGCAAAACACTGCAAATGCTTCAGAGGGATATTCCTCAGAGGGAAGAAAACCCAAAGAATGGCTGAAGTTACAAGGGAGGAATTTTACATTTGAAGCATATTGATAATACTGAAGAAGAATGTAAGATGTGAATCACTGTTCCCTCCAGCCACTCCCTTGTTGTGTATATAGGTATGTATGTATTTGATTTCACAGTTCTCCTGTACTCTGATAAGGCTACATTCATGGCTGAATCTAAATTACATTCTAAAATTAATTTCTAGGTAGCAGTCTTAGGATGCCATTTGAACCCTCTGGTTTCCAGCTTGGGGAAAATAAAGTGTTTCAGAATCTCTTTTCCTTCTTCCATACTGCTCTTTCTTTAGCTCTGTTCAGTTTTAGACTTTACTGTTTTTGCAGGAGAACCCTAAAAATTGGTCTGAAGCTCTTTAAATGACTTTCTTTTTAACCTATCTAGCACAATTTCAGTGTTAGTACTTTTCCAGACAGAGAGCACAGACATAATCTTCTTGCTTTGAATATATTTTTAAGTCCTCCCATGTGAAGGGAAGCATTCAATTTTGTTTGTTTGTTTGTTTTACTCTGCAGAATATTTTAATCACCTGACAACCTGTGGAAATTAATCCTTTCTCTGTCATGTAAACTGACAGACAGCTGGGTGACAGGGGTTTACTGGGCCATCATGCACTGCATGCATCCTCTGATGCCTGTACTTACAGTCTCAACCTTTCTACTTGAGTAGGCCCTTTTATGTTTTCAACAGATGACAAGAAAATATGGTCTCTCTTACTCAATGGTACCTGTAATGCTAGCAGTGCTAATAATGGTAGCAAAAAGTCTCATGGAAAAAGCTTGATCTTTCTTTGTTTCATGACAGTCTATCCTTTAAACCTGGAAGACCTGGGCCATTCAGAGCCCTGAAGTGACCATACCGTATCTACAGATGCCTGCTCTCTTCTTTTATCCCTGTCTCCCTTTTAACTACTGTAACTCTGGTTTAGTATTTTCATTCTTTGTTCTTTTTTATTCCTGAGGAACAGACACATTCTCACAGTCGTCTACCCCTGACCTCTACTTTCTCATGTAAATTGCACGAAACAGAGCTATGGTTGCCTATCAGTCGAGTTTATCCACAATGAAGTAAAGAATTTGCATGGATCCTAGTGTCATTTTCATGGTGGAAGAGAATATGGGGATTGAACATCAATCAAAAAACTGATGAGGTATTCAGAGAAAGCAATAGGAAACACAAAATAAATAAATACCTAACTGTAGCAAGGCTTTTCAGGCATCCCACTTGTTTTTTGTTTGTTTCAACAAGTGAGGTGCATTAAATGTCATATTTCTTATTGTTTTACATTTCTGAACTCCCTGGAACATTCAGAGCTCTCTTCATCATATATTGCCAGTGAATATAAAAGCAAAGCAAATATTATCTGGCCTCTTGTAGAAATTCTTATATGATATTAAAATGACAGAGCAACACTCTTTTGACGCTTCTAAAGATCAATATGTAAACAAATTTCAGCGTCTTGTTTGTTCTTTGTGTCTCCACTGGGTCTGTCTTCGCTCCTTAAATTTCCACGCCGTTTTGGAAGATTACCAACTCACACAGAAACACGTTCATATTCCAGACCCAAGTGGAGAAGGTATAAATCAATACCTAATCTTTCCAGTGCAGCAAATCTGAATTTAAATTAAAGCAGCTTTCAAAAAGCGTAGAGTGATGAGGACTAAAGAAGCAATAGAATTACTAATCTGTTTAAAAAGAAGTCACATTTTTGGTACACATATGACCACTTTATAAAGAAAAATATTCACCAGATACCAAAGAGTGTAATAACAGAAGAAGGAAGTGGTAGTACGGGCATATATATTGCATAAAGACAGGAGAGGGAGAGAGAATTTAGATAACAGGAAGAATTTCCTGCCTATTAAGAGTAGCTCTGCTGAGTTTAACAATGTTGAAAGTCTCCAAGTCTTGGTGGCTCAATGTACAGAAATCTTCTGTTCATTTAAATAGCAAATGTCACTACTTTATGTCTCTCTGGACTGTTGCACTAAAGTTCCTCAAACCTGAAGACCACACATGCAACTGAACTAGTTAGGACTGTCTGCTGAGACTGCTAACCCAAGTGTTTGTTTCTGTACAGTTGTTCACATAAAAGGGCCATCTATCCTTGTCAGCTGGTTTAAAACAACCATTAACAATCATTGAGTATCAATGAGATAAGCATTACTATTGAATATGTGGTTGGTATAAGTTATTTGTAAGATGTTTTTTCACCATGAGAAAAATGGTACAATCCCCCTTGATTCTTCAGGCACCCTAATGCACCCTTCAGTGAGTTTCTGTAATAAGATGGCTTAGCATCACTCTCCTACCAAAACAAAACTCCTAGCAAAACTAAGACTGATGTTTGAACCTACAATGAGGTTTGCTTAGGCACATGGATTTGTTTGTATGAGGTTCATACACAGTAGAGGTCCGCAGGAAAAAAATTAAAAGACATTGTGAAGTTGTTAAGAAGAAACTTGTTGGGCTCCTTCATAGTGCTCCAAGTAGGTTAATTGGGCAGAGTTGGAAACAGTATATCTGTCAGCTTGCTTTATTTCCTTTATATATGTTGTTTAGCTTTGTACAACCAGTCTGAAAAAAAACATTGAACTCTTCACTCTTTTGTTCTGTCATTTGTCTTAATAAAAACTTCTGGGCAAAGTGGAAGCTCACCCTTTGGACTAGAAGCACACCCTAACAGCACGCTAGTGCTTAAGTCAGGCTGTAAGGTTCAGTAGACATTGGTTTCAGATTTCTCTAGCTTTTTGGATCTGTTGTGTTTTGTGGTTGTTTGGGGTTTTTTTTAAGCAGAACTATGAAAGATGCTGTCTTGCTCCAACCTCTCAAGCTGTTTTCCATAGGCATATGAGCTAGGCTTTCCTGTGACTTTTTACTGTTGATTGGCATAACAGTCTCCTGTTGTCTGCAGTGAGCTACTAATGAACCAACAAGGGATTAGGAGGAAAAGTCTGGCAAACATCCACATGCTGCATCAGCTGAACTGGAGGAACTCTTCCATCAGTCTCTTTCTTTGAGGCTGTAGATAAGTTTCCTAATCATATTTATGATAAAGTTAACTTAATACAATGTTAACAGCTAAAGTCCACAGGAAGCTTGACAGTTTTCCAATAATATGCAGCAAAAAAAGTAGCAAAAAGCAGAGTGTATTTCTAATTATTAATGTTATTTCTAATTATTAATGATGTGTCTTCTCCCTTTGCTATCTGGATGACAATTTTGCCACATTGTGTCATAAAATTCATGACAGTAGTATGTTAGTACTGGCCTTGAAAGTGATGCCATATATTTTGTATATGATGAAGCAGATCCAGTAGAAATGTAAAGGGAGTGCTGAGATAGTTGGAGTGGTAAGCCAGAACGATGATCTTTGCAGCAGTGAGAAGCAAGATAGCACTTGACAAGGACAGAAAAAAGAAGGTCACAATAGTTGAGGAGCAAACCCATGAAAATCTAAAATAAAATTTTAGGTGTCTGACAGAGAAAAAACAATCTTAGAGCTGTTGCACCGCAGGCATTAGATATACCCTGGATTTGAGAGTATAAAGGGTGAAATAAATAAGAGGTGATACCTAGGTTAAAGGGTTGCAGGACTGACGTGGCTAAGAAAGTTTCAGTGAAACTACTTGTGTCACGAGTGTTAGCTCATGCACTTACCCTTTGGTAGAATAACACAGTCTCTTGGACAATATTGAATGTAATGGAGGTGTGGGTCATGTTGTATTAACAGGCCTGATGAAGCATAGTGAGATAAGCCGCTGGAGACCTGGTACCACCTGTGGCATCCCACAGCTGTGTGAGGCATTGAACATGAACTATTTGAGGCCATGTGTCATTCAGAGCAAATACCATAAAACACCATCCATTGACATGCTGTGTCTATCTCAAAATTTTAAATGAAGCTTGCTGCATTAGTTCTTCATTGCTGTAGATGCATAGGAGTTTTACAAATGACAGTTAACAACTTCCTTGAAATTCTACGAGACAGGATTTTCTCCGTAGTTTGGAAAATGATCAATATGTTCCCTCAAGTGCAAACACTTGAAAAATCATTAAGTTTCTTAGGAGAAGAATCCTTGCTAATAAATAGGTAGCACGAACAAATCATGAGAACAGTTGAGCTTCGTCTGTGGAATTACAACAGCCAAGTATTTTTCAGCTTCATTTTCCACAGAGTTTTAAAATAAAGTTGTGTGACATTTTTAAGACATTTAAAAGATTTTTTTTTCTTTTTAATGAGGTTTAAGGATATCCAGTAAAGATGGAGTTATCAGAATGGTGTTTTTCCATGTGATGAGAAAATTTCTGTCTTCTAATGACATATAGTTCATGGTCATAATTAGTATGATATCTGCATCAGTTTCCAGAAATATACACTACCAGATTCAGGGAGCCATATTTTCACTGTATGGAAAGGGATAAACTTGAAATATAATTCCATTATAAGGACTCCAAAATACCCACATACTATTCAGAAGACTACTTAGAATAACTGACATATTGACAGTTTTTGTGCTGCTTCTGACATTTATAGCAAACCAAAACTTCTGAAGAGCGATGTTTTGATATTATCCAGATCTTCAGGTATACTTTTCAATTGGGACTACATCTTAGTTGGCTGGTGAGGATGTTTTATGTCAGAATCTTTGAAAAGCCTGCTTATGAATATTGTAATACATAACTTTTTCTATTTTAATTGGTTCTGTAAAAGCACAGGATTTATGCATTGCCATCTAAATATATGCCAAGTGTGAAGAGCCAGAACTTCTGCTTCATGACTACATCTTGCCCCCCTTCCACAATTGGAGATAATTTGGGTGAGATACAACCTCCATGCCAGCCCATAAAATTATTGCTGCCTGCTGACATGGGGCTGAAATGCCTGTTTAGGGAGTCTTGATGCATATCGGTAGTACGGCTTCTTGGGTGGGACTAGGAAGTAGTCTTCTTCTGACATGATTTAAGCATCATCATGTCTGAACTGTGGGAACTCGAGTTGTGACAAGTGAAAAACGTTGGACACAGTTCGGGATGTAAACTTAGATAAAAGTTGTGAAAAGGGAGAAATAAGGTCAGATTGCTGTACTCTTTTTACCAGTGCTTAATCCGGGAAAGATCCTATGGAAGTCAAGCCACGTTGGCTCAATGCCTAGAGGAAAGTTGCAAGGTGTGGGCCATTATAAGATTTAACATTTATAATGGCTGAATGCATCATAGCGTGTTGTGTCTTTTCTTTGGATTCATTAAATATTTACTAAGAAAGAGGGTTAAATTAAAACTAAAAGAGAAAAGTTTGTATCTTTTTGCTGGCTTTGCTCCGTATTTGATGAGCTAGATTTACTGGGTTTTATATTAAAAAAAAAAAATCCCATTTATGTTTTATTTTATTGTCTTAATTTCTTATGTTAGTAGTAAATTTAAGAGAGAGAAAAAGGGAGACTAAAGTCTAATAGCAGTTAGCTGCTGATATAATAAAGTATTTGCTTTTATGATACACCATGATTTTCTGGCCCATTTTCTCCTTTAGAAAGAAAGAGTGGTTTACCCCCTTTTAAGATTAAAAAATACAAATTTCTTTTAAACAGCTACTCAGAATAAATATTTTAATTGTTTTATTGGATGTTGGCATATTTATTCAAAGCTGTTCTTATTAAAGATAGGAGAAAAATATTATTTAACTTTGTAATAAGTTGCAGGGACATCACTTTTAAAGCAATCATTGGATTGCTTTAGCTTCACAGCATGATTTTTACCCTCTTCATATGCATGCTTAAAAATATTATTTAGGTTGTTCTCAGTCAAAATCAAGAAACTGTAGCTTCTATTAGAAGTTCTGTTCTCAGACTTTATGTATGACATGGAACTCCCACTGGTGCTATTCCAGTTCAGCTTTCTCTTGCTGTGCATAGACGTCCTGTCTGCACCCAGCTCTGCCAGTTAGCTCTACCACTAACTACCCCGCTGCCAATGATAGCCTTCCCCAAAATCTGTTAGTGCAGCGGCGCATGTGTGCATCCCAGTTTGCTTTATGCAAAGTCATGAAGGTTAGCTCAGATCACTAATCTGAACTTTTTAAACAAATCCAACTGATTTTGACTTATGCAGGCCAGGCTCCCATAAACGCTTTCACTAGGTGGTAAGCAACATCAGAAGATAGTAATCATCCTCATGGAAGCCATGATGAAAACCTGAGAGTGGCTTAATGGCGTCCAGATGAATATGAGTGCATAAGAAAAGGAAGCGTAAGGAAGAAATATAACCATTGCTGGGACTCCATCTGTAGACCCACTCGTCAATTTTCAGTCTAAATTGATTGGGTCTTTTTTTAACATTAATATTTCATGATATATAGCATTAAGCAATAGCAGTAAGATTAATGGTATCAAGGATCTTAGTCATAGTAATGTAAATAGAGTCACTGTATTGTCATTTAGAGCCCCATCCCAGGATGAGAAGTGACCATTTAGATATGTCTCTAGCTCGAAATATAACCAGTGACTTCAATTTAATATATTTACTCTCATGATAAAAACTAAGAACCTGCGAAATGCTTTGATGAAAAGGAGACAGCATCTATAACACTTCGTAGGCTGAAACCTTTTATCTGCAGTTATACATAAGAAAACCACAGCTACGTGCTGTTGTGTAAAAAACACCTATATGGCATGGTAATTTATGCATTAATATTTTTCCTCCCGTTCCTATTTTCTCCATTCCTGCTTATCTTTTAGACCTTTTCCAAATTTAATTCCACAATATATTAAGGCTTGGGTAGTTAGATGAGAGAAAATAGGGTTTCAATATTTGCAAGTATGTTAGCTACATTCTTCCTGTCGTGTTTTAATAAAATTGTATGGGTAAATGAAGATCACTTCTTTTTTTTTTTTAATGGACGGCAAAGAAGAAACCAACAGGCCACTTCACTGGTTTTGGCAAGGTACTTGGAGAGAGAAATAATTATGTCATGCAGTTTGTAGCCCTAGCTGTCAATAGAGTCAACTTCATTTTTAAGCAGGTAGGAATGCGAGGATCAGAGATAGCTTTGTGCTATTTTGTGTTCCTGCAGGAGAAATATCTTTTGTAAGCAATGACCTAATGAGGGAAGGTATATTTAACTGCATATTAGATTACCTGTATGTATATCAAAAGGAGAAAAAAAAAAAAAGGAGATTCTCATGGCTGGTTCACACCACTTGAGAAACCTGAGTTTAGTCACAGCTTTCTTGCAAAGTCCTAGCCTTCCCTGGAGATTATTATTCTTACTGTGCTTTGGCATCCATCTGTAAAACTGGAGTAATACTAATTCCTTCCTTTCTTCTGCACTTTCTCTGCTGTGGCTTGGAAGAAGAGTCAGAATTAGACATAGGTGCAGTAGACCTACACCTCTGGGAAAAACTGTTTACTTCGCCCGTACTTGAGGAGGCAGATCCCAGACAGCGGATCCCCACATGCGTAATTGTCTAGTCACTGCCAGCCGTGGGGATCCAAGTTTGCGGGGCGATGACAGCTGCCGCCTTTGCAGCACCGCCACCACAAGCTCTGCTTTCCAGCTTTGTGCTCTCAGCTCTGTGTAAGTGCAACTGCCACAAAAGTAGTAAATATTGGGTCTTTTAAAAAAGTGTTTTCATTTTAACATTTTCAGCAGACCAATATTAATGAAAGCTATTCATGAAAATGAGTGTGTCAGTTCATGTGGCAATGCTGCACGTACCCAAACACAACTTGTATCAGCCTTTTGGGTAAAGGCGTACAGACTGCAGAGGTTACCTTGCCGCTGCTGATAAATTAGGCCATTTTAGTCCCACATTGAAGGAGAGCTGGACGTACTGTCTTTAAAGCCGTTGATAGGATAGGTTAGAGGGGAAAGGTATTTAGCCTTGTTTGGAACAGAGATTAAACGAGAGAAAGAAGATGACTATAAGGAGGAAGTTTTCAGCAAATAAAGGCAAAGATACCCAAGGAAAAGCGGCCTGCAGAAATGAAACAAGTACAATATTTAGGATGGAGTGTTAAACCTTAGGTTTTCTGACAGAAAAAGTCTAAGCAGCTTCAGGGATTCCAATCCCGAGCAAAAAAGCACAGAATAGTGACATGTGAACATTATACTGTATGGATTTATCTATCGCTGTAGAAAAAAAGGTACCTGTATTATATCAGTTAGCCCCCTTACTCCCACTTCATTCCACTGTTTTCAGTAACGGTAACAACCATCATAATGCAAGTATACCTGGGGGACTTAGAAGTTGCTGCCAGTTCTCACGTGACACAATTATTTTTTTTAATCTTATCCGAGGAAAGAAAGAAAACCAAGCCCTTGCCAGTAACCGATTCCAACCATGTGGGGGATAGTACTCTACCCAACAGGATTAAATTTGTTGCAGTTGTTCCCCTGCTCATTTTTGCTGCAATAGAGGCGATGTTTTCTAATGCAAATTCCTTCTTAGGTGCTAAATTATTAAGGTATTTAAAGAGTAAATCCTTAGCCATGAATAGCATTGTGTGCCGCATGTGACAATGCCAGTGTTGCAAACTGTTGTAGATAGGCCAGTGGCTGTTACTGGCGTAAGATACCAGTTCAGTCCTGTGGTTAGTATTCGTGTATTTCACCGCTAATATTTTCCATGGAAAATACTTTGTTTAGCAAATACTACTGAAGTGAGAAACCATCAAAAATCATGAGCTTGATTTTCCTTCTCCTTCTCAATCTGTTCAGTTTTTGTTTTCCAAATAAGCCCACATAATAAGCCTTAAAGAATTTGAGGCGGCATATTCAGTTTTTTGTTTTAATTCCAAAAAAGGGATTCTTAATTCGCTGCTAAGTATAAAATGCTACGTGTTACTTGCCACATGCAACAGTCTGTATCTCATAGCACCGAGGCGGTTATTTACCGGTGGAAACTAACGGAGAAGTTGGCAAGTCGCACCCTGTCAAATCCTTCTCTCCGGTACAATCAGAGAGAGCCGCAGCCCGGTGAGGTGAGGGGCGACCCTCGCTCTGCTCTCTGCGAATACACGCGCTAGGATGATGGCAGCGATTGCATCCCGAATCCTCCTCCAGCCACTCGCGAGCATCATCCCTCATGTCGCTACCAGGCCTGTGCTGTCCCTCGGTGCCCAACGCGCCTCCCGGTCCCCGCGTTTCCCGGGCAACGGGCTCTCCGCACCGACGCTGCCCCCCGCCGCGCGGCCCGGGGAGCGGGAGCGGCCCCTGCCCAGATGTGCCGCCGGCGCTCCCGGCCCGGCGTTTTTCCCGGGGACATCTCCCGGGTGACCTCGGGGGGGTCCCCCGGCGGGCGGCCCCTCGCTTCCCGCATGGCTGCCTGGCTGTGGCGGAGCCGGGTGATCCCGGCAGGCCGGAGCTGATCCGCCTGCCTCCCCCGGCCTCTGCTCGGGTAGACAGGGTGTATTCCCTGCCGCTCCCCTCCCGCTCGCCCCCTTCCCTCGCAGGAGCCTTCTGCGCCTTGTTTAATGGCTTTGCAAAGAAAGCCGGGCGGAAGAGCACTTTTCTCAGTGGCGGTGGTCAGACCATGACCTAACTCATCATGAACTTGGAAGGGCTTGAAATGATAGCAGTTCTGATCGTGATTGTGCTTTTTGTTAAAGTGTTGGAACAGTTTGGGCTGATTGAAGCAGGTTTAGAAGGTAAGGGAGTGCTTTTCAGTGGCTTGTCATTTTTCTGTTCTGGTTATTCTCTTGCGGCGAGGCGAGGGGCACCTGTAAGCTGGATGTAAGGCGCTACCTGAGTCACCTCGAGAGCGACGTGCACATCAGTGGCTGTGTGTTGTGGATCTTAAAGTTGTGGTGATTTTCTTTCGCAGGAAAAACAAACTGGTATCCTGAATACTGCAAGTATAAACTTAGATGTAAAGCAGAGATAAATGCCTTAAAAGCTGAATCTCTTATTCCTGTTTTAAATCTGCAAATTTAAAGTAGCAGAGGTCAAAGCAGGTTTCAGGATGTTAACATGCAAATACAGTTATATTGCCTTAAAATTGTATTGTAATCTATTCAAAATTGTAATCTATTCATGTTAACATCATCTGTGCTGGGATTGTTATAATACCAAGATATATATTTCATAGTATTTAAAAACCTGTTGAATACTGCATTTACTGTTAATATTTTAAAATGTGCTTGAGGAAGAACTACAATACTCATTCAAAATAAGCAACTTGAACATTCACTTAGGGCAATCGAGTGCAAGTCTTATTGCTTGATGCTTTGTTTATTTGAGATCACCTCCTTTCTTCTTAGCAATATTGTTTTGTGTATAAAGCAGTAAAAATGAAAAATAAGAAGGTTACTGTAGTTTAAATGTGCTTTTTATTTGTAAAAGCTAGCGGAATATTGATTATTTTTACCTTATTTCTAAAAGTGCTGTTATTCTTACCATATGAAAAGTTAGTCTAAAAAAACACTGGTTGTAGCATGGTTGATAATGTAATGATATTCATTGCATCCCAGTGTTTTATTAGGTTCCAGACTGAAACGGTCTGTTTCTCAAATATTGACGAAATACTGTATTCTCAAATCTTCCTGTAAGCTAGCATTTGAGTACAGTGTATATACTTATGCCTATGAAAAGGGGAACTTTGTTGACTGAGAGATTGTGGTTTCATGTGTTAACGAGTAAGAATATAAGCAAAATTTGCTCCTATGAAAAGGTCTAAAGTAATCCTGTTTATGTAACCCTTTCAAGAAACGCAGTGATTTTAAATAAGGAAGTTCACTCAACTGTTTCTCTGTTGCTGCCTTGTGTGGACTTGCTAGTATTGACTACAGAACCTGAAAACCTGCAGGGACTCACAAAAATGTGTTATCAAGCACATTTTTATAAATAATTTATGTATCCATTAGAGTGCATTATATTGAGTTTAAATGACAATGGAGAGATTCCCTTCAAATGTATGAAATTCTACTTTTCTTTTTGTTTTGTGTTCAGTTGTAAATAGAAATGCCAGTCAACTTGAGAAATGTTATGATAAAAGTGATCTCTGGCATTAGAGGCTGCAGAGATTCGGAAAAAAAGGCAGTATTTACTTTTTAGGTTGGTTGGCAGGTTTGTGTGTGCTCTGTCGAGTCTGTCACATCTGGTTGCGTTCCCTGCCAAAATTTAGCACTTGATTGTTGTCTGTACTTGTTTTTATGGCTGGGGAAGCTGATAATGGAAAGACAATTAGAAATATAGTGAAGCTGCCTGTAAGTGGTTGTAAGATTTCTGTAAGAAATAAGTTTCTCGTGCAGCTGCCTGCTTTGTCTGCCTCACTGGCCAAAAAAATGGCAGTCTGTGTGTGCATGGAGTCTTAAAGTTTCTACCTGGTGCAGGACAGGTTTCCAGCATGCCAGCTAGACGAAACCACAGGAAGACATACATGCCCCATTCCTCTGTGGTGTTCAACTGCTGTGAATGAGATAAAAGGCACGCTATATGGGAATCAAGTAATAGATATAAACAATGAGGTATGAAAAACGGGCTTAGCTAAATTGCACAGACTTAGGAATTTGTTTTCTCGTAGTTCAGGAACAGGGCAGGTTTATTCCCCATTTTTTTCTTAAACTTGAGAATTAAAGATCTGAATTGATTACAATAGAAAAAAAGAAGATTTATACAGTTTTACTAGGGAGTTGAAAAAATTGTTATGATTTTAAGTGTCAAGGCTATTCATTTCCACCCATGAATGAAAAGTACGTGTCATAAAATTGTGCAAATGTTAGAGATGTTTTTAAGCAGAATGTTAAGAAAAAATGAATTTTACAAGTGTACTCGTACTATCCATGTGCTTTTCCAGAAATCAGTGAGGAAGTTGGTTGCAGTTTTCTGAAAATGTTGTTTGTTATAAGGACATTTGCAGTTGCCTGGTTTTGCATAGGTTATATCCCTTCTTTTTCTCCCCCCCCCCCCCCCCAAAGGTTAGTATGTCCCAATGAAATCTTTCTGCGTGTTTCATACAAGTCAATAGTTTATGTCTTACAAAACACATCCTACATCTATTTGGAAATCATCCACAGATTCAGTAATAATCTGTAACACAGTGCACCCAAAGCAGGATGCTAAATCTGAACTCTCTAAATGATACTGAAGCTTTGGTAGAAGTCTAGGTTTCAGAATTAGTCCCTATTGTGGTAGCAAAAGCTTGAAGCTAACTTATCTTCCACCCTACACTGGTTTATCATGATTCTGAACTTTGTGAACCACTTCCACATTAATTTGGAAGAATCAGGGGCAATTTATGTAAATCAATAGCAAAATCTCATTTTCCTCTTTTCAGTGTCATAATAACTACCATAACTGTAAGTAATATTCTGCTTTCTTCAGACTCTTCAATACAAATTATGTGTATAATAATAATAGTATGCAATTATTTTCATTATTTATGAAAAGAATATTTTCAGAATAAAAATTGTATTTACTTGCTTATACTTATTTTCTGATGTACTGCACTCACTTAGATAACAGTATGCTTTCTGTGGTTTTGCCCAGTTGCCTTCAACTGCTGAGTGATTCTGTTGTTGTTGTTGTAGAAGTATTTTCAAACAGATGTTTTTAATATTGTATGACAGCTCTTAAAGTGATAAGCAGCAGAATAGATTTATACACTTTTGTAGCTTATGGGTTGCAGAGACTTTAGGTTGAATGTTATTTTATGATGTATTGCACTCACTTAGGTAACAGTATGCTTTCTGTGGTTTTGTCTAGTTGCCTTTAACTGCTGGGCAGTTTTACTGTTGTTATAAAAGTATTTTCAAATAGATGTTTTTAATATTGTATGACAGCTCCTAAAGTGATAAGTAGCAGAACAGATTTATTCACTCTCATGCATTGTGGATTGCACAGACTTTGTCTCTAGGTTAAATATTTAACTCTTCATGAATTAGGTTATGTCCTCCGTAATAAACTTTACTGATTTTTTAAAAGAGGAATGTATTAGGTGTAAGGAGTTATGTATTGATACCTAATGAGGAAAGTTTGTTCACATCTAGATATAAATTTAAAATTAATCATATTTCTTGTATGGCAAGTTTTTCCAAAAGTCATTCACAATTGAAGTGAGATACAAGAACTAGGCAAGTCGAATATACAGTATGTTAGCATCTTAAGGTTATGCAATATTCAGGATATCGGTTTATATGATTTCAGTATACTTCTAGTACTTTTCTGAAAAGATTGTGATCTTTGTATATAAGGATCATATGAACTTGATCAAGATATGGAAGAGGGTTTGTATATGATTATCTTCCTTGTATGTCAGTTATTCTGGGTAAATTGTTGGAGACAGAGTGGCTGAAGCATCATGAGATCAGCCCTTTCCTAAGTTAAAATGGTTTTGTCCTAATGTTTCTTGGGAAACCTGGATTGATTTTCGAAAGCTACATCACTTATTAATTAAATAAACAGCAAAATAAATTCCTCTTCATCAATGTAAGCATTGAAACCTACATCATTAGGGATAAGGTTCAGAGAAGAAATGTGAAGGACATGAGTGATCAAAAATATTTACATAAGAATACCCTGTTTGTTAGGAAATACTCATAGCAGTTAGTACCTCTAACAGGAAAAAAAACGGCATAGAAGAAATCATATATGTTACTGTGAAATGTAGATTCCATGTTTATATATTATTGATATCTATCTAATCTCCTTGCTTAGGAGCCCTGAGAGTGGCGGCAGTAGAACTTTACAGCTAAAATTGTAAAAATTGAGTTAAATTACTGAAAGATTTGATTCCTCTAAAACGTCAAAGCAGCTTCTAATCCCGTTTTAATAATTCTGACTATTGACAACTTCCCATTCAACAGAGCAAAACCACAGACACATAGGGAGTTGTTTGTGATATTTACAACTGTTTTTGACAAGGACTAGATAAGACTGGAAACAAGGCTGAAGTTATTTGTGGTTGCTCTGAAACTGGCAGCCACTGAAGCTGTTTTGCTGTCCAGGCTATGATCTGATGGGAATTTCAACTTTTCCACAGTGATGTCCCTCTTCACAGTGTTGTTCATGGATGGAAACAGAGGAATATTCATTTGAGAGGATTCATAACCACTAGCACTTCATACTAGAAATAGCTTATAATAAACGTAAGGGCTTTTCTGCCATTTTCTTAAGATCAGTCTTGATGTCAAAGACAGTTACATGCAGAATTATGAAGTATGAAAGCAATCATGGACGACAGCGTGCAAAAGAAAAAGACATGACAGAAATTTTAATATTAGCAATTTCAGGCATTCCTTAGAAGTAATTTATTCAATTAAGTCTTCATATATAACAAGATAAATTGAATTAGAACAGCTGTTGAAACAACTACTCAGATGTGGGCAAGTGAGCAGTAGATAGAAATCTTTAACACGGAACTCCAGTGAAGTTTTCCTTGATTAAATATTTCTGCTCAAACAGCACTAGCAAGTCATTTGCAGACAGCAGCATGCATTGTAGTTGATTTGGAGCTATGCACACGTGAGCACCTGACCAGGTTGTGCATCCTGCATGACTGGTCAGCAGGCCACTACTGGGCAGAATGAATAAGAGGAAAGCTTTCCCCTTCTGGTTTTTTCATACTAGAAGCCTCAAGTTCTGGATACAGTTTTCAAAAACAGAAATAGGCAGGTAAGAAAAGAAACTTGCTAGCCAAGGGAATTTGTAATAGGTGCCTTCAGCCTTTAGTTGCCTGCTTTAAGCAGTCTGACATCTCCGAATCATCTTCTGAAGGCTAGTCCATCGTTGCTGAAAAACCTTCTAGTGTTCCCAGGTCAGTGTCTCTTCTTTTCTCAAGACTAATTGTCACTCCCGATAATAATGTGCTTGTCTAGTGCTTTACATCCACAGAGATCAAAGTAGATAAAACTGCAAATGAAGAGAGGCCGAAGAAATTGATGGATAAAGAGCACTACACTCTGAGTTATCAATACAATACCTTTTGCAAACTTACTAGCTTATAATTAACCTTTTTTTTTAAAAAGAACAAAAATATTAGACCCAAGTAAGCAGAGAGTTGATGAGAGAACTCTCAACTTTCCTTTGTGGTGAATAGTTATGATGCAGTTCATGAACACAAGGGTCTCATTCCTGTTGCAGTTTGGTTATTAGTTATCTTATATAGAATGGGACTTTGAATAAATGGAAATTGTCTCATCTACTATGAAATGGAAGAGTACTAGAACCTTATTGCTCGGTTTTACTCTTTTGTAATATTAGGTGATAACCTAGCCAATTTTATGAGAACAACCTGGGTATGAGAAAGAGATGGGTTTCTGGTCTGTTTTATCTCCCCCAAGGAGACAACTTCTGATATTTACTTCCCCTACTTCCTACTGGCTACTCAATACAGAATTTATTTTTTAAAAGTATATTTTATTTATTTACTTTGAATAAGTAAATGCTACATTTCTACTGTCAAAGAGCCACCATAAGCAAAGGAAAATTATATACTGCACAGTGTTTGCCTATCACTGTAAATGCCTTTACTTTTACATATTCTCCACAAGGCTGAATTCCCTTTTAATGAAAATCTATAAATACCCTCTAGTTACATTTATTGACTCTCTTTTTTCACTTTTTCACTATCATCTTAGTTATCAGTAAATGTGGGTGGTACAGATCAAAATATGCGCAATTTCTACCAAGTTTTGAAAACTTTTATTACTTTTCTGTACTTAAGGCTGAAATAGCAAAAAAAAAAATCTATGCCTTTTTTAATTATCAAAAACCAATAAAACTTAAATTGATGTTGTGGGGTTTTTTTAAGCAAGATATTTAGAGCTAATTAGTTTCATGGTCCACTGAGCAGAAGAGTAAACATTTTCTAAGAACATAGTTTTGTCAATGATTAGGGGAAAAATGGCATACTGAACTTGGTAGGCAGAAGAAAATAACCTGAATAGTGAAATCAGGTGTACCCATTCTGTTTAGAAATATATTAGTGCTAATAATACTTTCTGCACTTGTTTTTTCCTGTGGAATTCAAAATGTTTTACAACAGTAAATAGAATTATCTCCTGATGTATGCAAATATATCAGGAAAATGAAGCCAGAGAGTAGTAAATTTCACAAGTCGATATATGAAGTAAAAAGGAGTTGTCAAATCATGTGCTTTAAATTCCTGTATGCCACAGGGCAATAACTTTCATCCATTGGCTTTTTGATGAACCCCATAGCATGTTTTGACTAAACCATGAAATGCCTTTGATGAAAGGAGAGACCAAGTGAGCACAAGTGATCTTTTTTATTCGGGATCTATCCGTTAAGGTCAGTGATATTCTCAAATTGTGAGAGTTACAGGCTTTCTAAAGTTAGGTGGGGTCAATCGAAAACCTTGACATGTTCTGAAGATGACAAGGGAAGAAGGAGTAATCACTTCATTTCACAATTTCTTCCTTTTTGCTATTGTTAAAAAAGAGTGTCGGATTCCAGTTTTTTCCCTTTATCTTCACCTAATGAGTCATGTTGTTTGTTTCTCTGCATCACTCCCAGATTTACCCTCCCTTTTAAGTAGGCAGTATATGTTTTCTGGCCGTTAGCTCTGTGTCAGTCATTTGGTATACGTCTCAGAAATCAGGAAGATCAACTGCACTTGCTATATTATCTCTATGATGCTATCCTTGTTAATATGCTTCCTTTTGTTCCTAATGCATTTTAGAAATAACCAACCCAAATATAAACTCTAAAAGTTTATCCCCAGCTCTTTAGGCCTTTCAGTGATGGATTTTCTTCTTTGCCTTTAGTTTCCTTTGTAAGTTTTCTATACATCATAATTCATGCAGATTGTTATTTCCCTTTTTTCCATGTGTTCTCTATTACTCTCACATTTATAACTAATGTAGCTGCTATACCACAGAAAGAAAATGAGTTTTTAACCAAAACTTCTCTCTTTATTGCCAGATTGTAACATTTTGGCCACCTAATGCATCTTTGTATAGAATTCCTAATTTTTATTATATTTTTCTGTCTGATTTTCCCATCAGTCACTTTCACTCAAAATATTCCTCAGTTTCAGAAATTCAGGCTTTTTGACACACCAAGGATATATGGATTTAGATATATTAGATACACGTGCTTTAAATTCAGACTGCATTCATTTTGCTCAAATACAATGCAAAGAGATGCTCAGCTTTGGCCCTTATGCCCTTATGTTAACTTCCAATCCAGTTTTGACCTCATATCTTTCTAGTTTAAAGATATTTAAAATATAACTTATATAATATTTAGCTCAATGTCTCTTTTATTAGAAAATAGTAATTCCAAATTTTAGGAACTTTATTTCATGTGGTTTCAAGCTGGTGTCTCCCTAACATCACAGATTACATATATCATTTTATTGTGTAGTTTGATAGGATCACTGTGAAAACCCTTACTAGGTTTTGGTAGGTCCTTGCATTGTTGTGATTATGAGCTTTGCATTATGATTAACTCAATCTGCTAGCTGCTTTGGCTAATCTCTGACCAATATACTATCTTCCGCACTCCACTGTAAGACTCTGTGATCCGATTCAGGTAGACCCATGTGGATCAACATCACAATAATCACATTAAAAATGGCTTATTTCCAGTTATTTTACCTTCTCATGCTCTCGCTCGTGGAGTAAGAAAGATTAGTTGAATTTTCCTGGTTTTTTCAGTTGCCTGATTAGGTCAGTTATATTTGCTAAATCATTTTAGTCCTAGGCGTTCTTATATCAAAGGTGAAAGATTAAGCAGCATCGCTGAAAGTGTGCTAGACAGCCTTATTATTTAGTATTAGAGTTTGTATGTTCACATTTCCCTGTGGCTCCTTCCTAAATTCTCCACCCAAATTTCTTCATCTAAAATTACAAATGGTTGTATATCTTCTTAAGGAGATCTTGTGTTTTAGCTTTTTTATATATATATATATAGGAGAGTTCTTCCTTTTGTTATCCGACCTATTTCTCTGGTAACTATCGATTAATTGTTCTGCACCTGGTAGAAAATTCAGTCCAGCCAGACTGAATACTGCCTAAATCTAATGAGGTAGATGATTTAGTGTGATACAACATCTCTGGTTTTGATTTCTGCAGTCATTTTCCCCAGTGATATCTCTAGAAGTAATTTCTGATTGTAGTTGTCCAATCTTTATTTCTGGTAGCCCTTACTGTCATTTTCTGACAACATTACAGAAGCATTAATATATATGCTTCTCCAGGCACATTTTCTTTTTTGGATCAATAGTCCAAAAATTATTCTTCTTCAAACAGACAGATAAAACTTGGATCATCCAAAGCAGGCCACAACAGCTATCTTTTCATTGTTGATAATGTAAGATAATGAAAGAAAAAGAGATTAAATCAGGTGAATACCCATTTATTAATCAATTCTTTATTTCCCAGTAGTTATATCAAAGTTATTGTAGGAAATATTGTGTACTTTTACATAGAAGAAGTATGGTTATAAGTTTAACACTCATTACTAACAACAAATTCTAATACAGAAAACTCCCAACAAATAAACCTGTATATCTGAAGCAGAAAAGAGAAAGGGTTATTAGAGAAGTGAATTGTTTAGGACATTAACAAAGATATCTTCACTGGACATATGCATTATAATAATGCGTAATGCTCAGCAAATGTTGTAGGTACATCAGAAGAGACTCTTGTACTCCAGGGTCTACCCCTACATCAGGAAGGTTTGATAGGGAGGTATTGTCATAGACCTCATTCATCTTCTCTTTGCCTATACTTTGAGTAACTCATTTGGTTTCACCTTTTATGACCAACTTCACTTCCAAATTATGTTTTGTATAAATAGCTTTATTTAAATATCCCTGTTGGAGGGGGGCATGATTGAGTTACATGAAATTCACCTGGTTTTTTTGGTCCCTCTATTACCCTTTTCCATCAGACTGACAACCTTTTGTGTTCAGTGATGGCTTGCTGTTGCAAAGAGAATCGTGCTGTTACACTCACAGCTAAGTTACATGATCTTGTGTTGAAATCATTGATGGGATTGACCAAATATAAAGATATGAGTTTCTGTGCATGCGTGTGATGAGAGGGGAGAGAAAAAGTTCTGGAGAAAGTCCTGATGACTCACAACCCAAAACTGTAAAATATACTACTATACCAAAAAAGATGAGTTATGTGCAGTATGTGAAGAGTGTCACACCTCACAGTTGCATGAATATTTGCTGGGACACTTATAAAAAGAGATGCCTTTTGGACCCCTTACATTATCCATATTCACTGTCTCTCTGGCTTAGCACAAATGAATAATTGATAAGAGACCTCTTCTTGTAGAAACTACTCTTCTAGCTGAGTCCTCAGGAATGCCATTTTTCTACCTAAACTATCCAATTTACCTAAGTAGTTGTAAGCAATACCTATACTTTTGAATACTTCAAGTCATAGGTTAGCGTTGTGCCTATATTACAGTATTGTCAAAACCCTGTTGTTACCAAGATTAGCACTTTCTTGAAAAACAGTCTGAGTCCACTAATGCATTATGAGGACACATATTAAAACATTCTTATTACCTAGTTTACAAATATTTCAAAGCTAATGTAATACATTTCAAGGTTAATTACTACTATTATCTTCATTTAGAAAACCCTATACCCTCTCTTGTATTAAAGATAAATTACTATACAAGTATGTGTGTATATCTGGTGTATGCATTAGGAGTATTGGAGTAATTTTATCCAAAACTTTCTTTAACAAGTTAAAGATGGCATGTCATGTCAGTGGGGCCCAGAAATGAACTATTCTCCCCTCCCACCCTGCTTTTCAGAAGGCCTTTTCAGAAGGTCATCCAGTCCTAGGAACCAAATCCCCTCTCGCTTCAGGAGGAAGGACATTTACAGCAGGCACTTTCAGATGCCAAACAGGATCCACCTTAGGCCTAAAAAGGATCAATATTTTTATTTTGAAATTCAAGTCTGAGATGATGGTACTGACAGTTACAAGTCCATTGCTTGAGGAAATAACTGGTTTTAATATATGAACTTCTTTTCTCATGTACTATACATTGTAATATAGTAAAGTTTAGGAAATATCTTCAGTTTATGATGGGCCTTACCATTTGAGTCTTCCATGTCTCCAGGTGTCTTCAGCAGTGTCCTGGAAGTACGATTCAGACGGAAACAGTTAACAGTTTCCTGGTGAAGGGCAAAAAGGTTACAGGAGCTCTCTATACTATTATTAGTACAATATTACTAGTAAGATTGCTTCATTACTATTACTAGTATGATTGCTTCATGAAATTTCCTACAGCTGGATCCCACCTGTCTTGGGACGATTTTCAAATGCTGAAAGATCCTAAAACGTCTAGGGGTATCAAGGTCGTAATGGCCTAACTAGCTTTACGGGGTTGTACTGCAGCATATTCTAAGGTTATGCTCTATACCATATTTTATGTGCACTGCATGTAATTGTGACTCCAGCTTTATTGTGTCACAAAAATTTGGGGAGCCTGTGTATAACTGCTCCTCTTGTCAATTATTTAATTTATACACTGACAGAATGCCAGCACTTGGAATTATTTAAGGCGCAATTTTCTTTCAAATTCAGTCATTTACTTCCAATCCTACACTCTCTTTTTTGGACTAAGAAACTTAATCTGGCAGGCCCTTCAGAAATCCTGCCTACATTTTGCAGGACTTTAGCATGTGTGAAGTTCATATTCTGTCAGGTAGCACCAACAATATGGAAGTATGAGGTCCCTTCTTTAGATCTGAGAATCAGCTAATCTTGGATATATTACATTCATGTGTTAATCTTCCAGGAGCCTTAAGTGTGTTCTTAGGCAGTCAAACTCATCTCAAACGAGGAGGTCATGAGTGGGAAGTTCATTCAGAACAATGAACTTTTTCTCATTTTTTCAGACCTTGACCGCTTTGTTTGCTTGAGAGGAGTCCAGAAGTGTCAGTCCTTTAGCCTGAGAATTGAGTTGTCCCAAGGACACCAGCTGAATGCCTTTCTGATTAAAATTCCCGGTCTATGCCTTCTTTCCAGCCTTACTTTTACCGAAGTGCTCAGAAAAATAAATACAATCACTAAGCGCTAGCCTGATTTTTGCTTCCAGGAATCTGCTCTGCCTTCCAGTGAAGACGCTTCAGTCTCTGTCTCTGTTCCAAGTCTACACACAGCTCAGCACAGTGATTCTCACGTCTCATCACACATACTGGATAACTTTCAGTATTTAAGCATCTTCTACACAACAGGGACGTTAAGCAGAAGTGCATACCCAGGTAAACCAAATTATTTTCTTGTCTTCTGGTCAGTAGTCTTGCTTGTAGTCTTCGCCATAATGAGACTGGCTATTTTAAATGATTTCTTTTAAAAGATTTTCACACAGAGCAGGAGATTGTGTTGGAACCTGCTATGACAGTGATAGGGAAGAGCCACAAGATGTCATCCTAGTGCACTCCAGGCAGCCTCAGAGATTCCTGACATCCCTTAGAAACCATCTGAACTTCCAGCCATGTCTTCACCACACACTGTGGAATTGCAGATGTTTCTGTTTACTGAGTAGCTCTTGGCAAGGCAGTTCCACAATGTTTCCTTAAGGAATTCATGCCCTACACCCTCTTAGCTTGCTCCAGTCTGGTGGATGTGGTGGAACAATGATAGCAGTAACCCTGTAGTGAATTTGTGTCCTGACAATCACTTCAAAGAGAAAGGAAGGTTATTTAGCAGTAAATGGAAGGTACAAGTAAGCAAGTAAAAAGTTTTGTTCCTCAAACATCTGAAGTTGTAATTGAGGTTCAGCTAGAAATCTTCCAAAGTGTAACAAGCAGATGGATTTAGGGAACACAGATTGCTAAATCACTGTCCAGTATTAATCCATTAGCCTATGGCTGTCTGCTTGATGGAGCAAAGACATTAACAATATAGATAATGACATCCATAATGCATTTGGGAATGCTTTTATCTACATCCGGAATAGTTACATTTGGAATACTGGCTTTGTATACTTACTGCTTAGAGTAACTAAGTAACTTAGAGTTGAGCTATGCCTTTGCAAAATCCAGTCTCTTCTGAGCCTCTTTTGTGGTTTATCTACTGCAATTTACAGTTGTTTTGTTTACATCTATGGGCATTGATGTTTCTCCTGTGCTTTCCTTTGAGATCCTAGCTCTGCGTTTGCTGTAGTGTAAATCTTGATGGTTTGTACCTTACATCACATCTGTACTGGCTGCCCAGTTTAAATAACACTTCCGTAACCTGACTTAGCAGTTTTCACATCCAGCAGCTGACCCGGTCCAACTCACAATGGCTACAGTCTTTTGCAACACCAGATATGGTTCAAGCACAAATCATTCTCTAATACAGGGTTTAATTAGTTTTATTCTGAGATGACCTCAGATGGTTTTATCTGCTGTACTTTTGCAGCCATAGTCACATGAATATGATCACTGGACATCTTAGAGAGGTAATGGCCTTTTTAGTTGATACACCTTGTGTTTACCTATAACATTTATTTTGGGCAATAATTGCCAACAATTTGGCAATAATTGCTTAATGACAGGACTATAGCCCACAGTTCATCATCTGGGAGCAAATGTGTGTAGAACACAAATCGGCAATGGAGTGCATAGGCAGGACAGGTTTCCTTTCCACAGACTGTTTATCAGGATTGATTGGAGAAAACATAACTTTCAAGCTACCCCAAGCAAGTATTATGAAGGAGAGACTTCAAACTCTGTTGGGCTTTCAATGCGCAAAACAATTATACTCAAAATTAATAGATATTTGGGTCACTCCAAAGGACCATCTTGGCTGGGAGCCTGTCTCTGACATTGGTGTACAGAGCTCAGAGAAACAGTGTATGCTAGTCTTATTAATTCTCTAGACTCGTCTTAAGTGTTGGTGTTAGATTTGCTGCCTTCCATTTGTCTGGCATAGGAAACATACTACAGACAGTATAGATTTTGTAATTTCGTACTAGAGTTCCCACTATATCCCCAGCTAAAGGGATATAATCCTGCTTGCTACAACTTGCTACTACTCATTCATTTTATTGTTATAGTACCTTTTTTACTGATGCTTCATCTGAATTCAGACTGTGCCTTCCTTGAATATGCAGTCTCTCAGACTCATCCTTTTTAAGGAGAAACTTCAGCATAGGATATTTCTTAACCTCTTCTGTTTTGAATTATTGTAACTATTTGTAATAACGTTGTCTTAAAAATGTCCTGTGTAGAATGTTTTTTCCATCTATACAAAGCAACAGTAGAGGTAATACCAGGAAAGCAAGGTTATTGATGTGGCAAACCAAAAGTGCAGACCAAACATACTGACGAGTCAATCCATGCCACAGAGTCTCTACTTTCCATTTCTCATAAATGCCCCCCGCCATCCAGCAACAACACTGCAATACCACATTCAGTTCATCTACATTTGGCTAGCAAGTATCTTTTACTCCCATCTCTGGTTTAGATCTTCTTTAGTTATGTTTTGGGACAGTATTTTACAACAGCAACAGTAGCGTTATTTGTTCTCAGTATTAATCACTGCAATTAAATAATTTTTGTTGGAGCAGCTCAGAACTATTCTCCAAAGCAGAATCTGAGAGGAATTTAAAACTGCCCACGCTCTTCTAGTGTAGAAATGTATGCAGTTCTGGTATTGGCTTTTTGGGGTCTTTAGTAGATCACCCAGGACAGTGGGACTAAAACAGCTGCAATAGTCAATTATTTCTGATAGGAAGCATTTTCTTTATGACAGGAGTAAATAAGAGTAGGTTTGTCCCTTAAGGAATTTGTATCAGCAAATACTGACATTGTGATTTCCCAACAGATTGTTACCCACTGTAACAGGATCTGGTGCTCTTGCATGTAATGGGCATAAACATACTCTTTGGAAAACTTCTTCCTTTTTTATGTTTCTATCTGATTACAACCCTTTAGCTAGTTAGCCAGTTTCTTTAAAGGTGCTCAAAGGCAGGGCTTTGCATTAAGCAAATGAAGAGAGCACAGCTGGAGATCCTAGGAAGAGTGTGTGTGGAATAGGGTGGTGTTAGGAGCAGCAGATGTCCAGAAGCTCTGATTTACTACCATCAATAAAAAGATAAAACCAGGACTTCCCCTAGAATTTCATACCCTCTAAGCAGCTTTTCTGACAAACACAAGTTCTCCACTGATGTTCTGTTGCCGGCAGTTCTATTTCAGGAAGAGGAAACGTATACTGAAAATATGAAAAGGCTACCAAAAATTAAGCAGAAACGAGTTATAACTTTGGAGTTACCAGTTTCACTCCAAAATACAGCATTCTAATTAAAAATCTCAACACATGTGATTGTTATGTAAAGCTCATGAAGGTTTCATAGATTTCATAGTAAGTTTTGATTTTTTGCAATCAAAACTCATAAGGGCTCCACTGTGTGCAGCAGTACTTTATTTCAAATATATCTATATAGAAGTAATTGCTCAGTGTTTGCAAGAAAAAAGATAATTTTCTCCTGGTATGCCTTGCAAGTGATGTATAATGCATGATAAAAGGATTGCTTCATAAAGGAATCTCCTTCACGTTAGAGCCTAACATGTAATTATCCATTACAGAAATTGAAATGCTATTGCCAGACAGCATGTTTCAGTCCTCCTCTGTTACCCAACAATCACGTTTGGTTTTTAATTGCTAATTTTCTTCTGTCTTCTTTTGGCACAACCATTATATTTCTTGTTCTCATCATCCCATCTCATCATCTGTTTTCTACCCTAAGGCACATAGAATTTTTTCAGCAGTTTAGTGTAACTGATAATTAGCTTTTTTCTCTTCTATACGGCTTTATGAAGATTCAGCAAGCTTGCACAGCAAAAACCAGGTTGTAATCTGTCTCTTATTTTCATGGTCATTATAACTGTGAAAAGACATCTCTGGCTTTCTAGCAAGTTTCTTCAGTTGCATGTATCATGCAGATTGGACCCTTCCAAAAGTGATGTCTAAAGTGCAGCACAATTTTGGTTCTAAATAATACTTTAATTAGTATCTTCAGATAAAAATGTATATTTTGGCCTTATTGTATGTGATTAAAACAAGCATAGCATTTTTTCTTCTTTCTTAAGTGTTTCCATTCTAGGCTGCAGGAGAAGTCTCTGTCTTCTGAATAGCACTAATAGCAGCATTCTGAAACTGGAAATACCTTCAGTATTAGCTCTTGTCAACCTGGAAATACTTTGCATATTTAGAGAGGATAAGATGGAGAGAAGAAAGTAAGAAACTGGGAGGCAGAGAAGCAGACATTTCACTATCTTGAATTTTCTGTGACTAAATGCGTATTTTCTAAAGTAAAAAGCAAAGTCTGGCAAAATCCTTTGGTAAATTTAGTCTGATATTCAATATATCCTGTGATTATTTCCCCACTGTGCTTTAATAGTGACTCCAAGTTTAAAACAAAAAGCAATATATGCAGTTTGAGATTTAATCTGAAAGGAGAAAAGCATGTGATTTAACATGACAGCATGACATACTGGAGTGACAAAATGCATACTAAGGAAAATCATACTTTGATAAGCATAGGTGTTTGTGCCTGTGTTGTTAGAATAGAAGAATGCTAGAAAGAAGAGACCTGATCGTATAAAAAAAATTACGTATAACACTCCCACAGGTTGAATGCATACATGTTTATTCTTTACATAGTAGGTTACTTTTCTCAGTACAGCAAAATTTCTAGATGTTATAGATAATATTTTCCTTTGCTTCTAAATCTTATACATTCAATAGTGAATTATAGAATAATGTCCCTTCCAACCCAAAAGATTCTATGATTCTATAATTCTATATATTTCAGTGCAAATAAAAGAACAATTTCTACTTATGACCCTACAGAATTTCTTCAGAGAAAGCTTTTTTTAGAAAGCTTTTCAATATTTGCTTGGGGGAAAAAAATGGTTTTCCAAACATTATAGACATTTAATGGTTATTTAGTAGGAGGTACATATTACTGGCTGTTAAAGCTGTTCAACAAAGTACCTGTCAAATTGAGATCTTTATACATCACTGACTCCTAATATGTTTAAAGTGTGTATTTACTGCTGTAGTGTCTGTATTTACTAATGAAATATATTTCATTAAAAGACAGAGTAAAGTGTGATTATAGTTCATGTCAGTTTGACATTTTGTGATTTATCACAGAAATAATCCAGGTTACTATGTTGGAGCTAGTCTGAAGCAGAAACTATTCTACTGAGTCTAGAAAAAATACTAAGTCCCAGGGGCTGCTGAATCATATCAAGAAAAACCTGTATCATTAATTACCGTTATGCAGTTCTCCATGGGTCTTTTATGTGGGATATTGAATGCAACATGTCTTCCAGAAATAATTCAGAAAGTGCAGCTTAAGGCCTAACTCAGTGTATCTTTCATATGGATTTGGATAAAGCTGAAGGAAATTGTTACTGAAAATTGGAAACACGCAAAGAAATTGAAGGCGCTTCTTTCATTTGAAGGAAGTTGCTGGTTTGGAAAGGAATGTCAACACTCACATGGAGGGAAAAGGAGGAAAGGAAGAGGTGACTACAGAAACACAATGTTCGTTGTGCCCTTTTCAATTCAAAAGTTATAAATTTTAGAAAGAAATGAGCAAGAGTTAATAATGCCTTGCTGACAAGCATCTGCTTTGCGATTTTTAGTTAGTTTAGCAGGCAGCTCCCTAGGAATGTATACATAGATGGTCCCAACAAACACAACCCTTACTGAACTATTTTCAAGAATGTTTCCAGAACACCAAATATTGCCTCAGAAGGTGAGATGGTTTATTACGTTTTCCTGAGTTATTTCTAATTTAGATTAGTTTTTGGAGAAAAGAGAGATGAGAGCCAGCTGGCCAAAGGTCAATACTTGATAATTTTATTATTAATAAAATCCAGGTCCAGTCATCCAAATATGGGATCTGCAATAAAGTGCTGTAACAGAATGCATACATATTTGTTGTTAGCTTTGATATTTTTTTTTTTTTTTTAAGATTTAAGTATGGAATTGAAGATTTTAACTTGGTGGTGAAGTCAATTTTATGTAATATTGTATAATGGAGGTAATATAAAACAAAGAAAATGCAGTGAGATATTGAAGGAAAAACATATGCAGTTCAGTTTCCTGCATATGTTAATAATAAAGGCTCTAAAAGGCTCTAAAACAGCCTTCTAAACCATAATAAATGGTTTAGAATTCAGTTTAATAAAAAAAAGAATGTTTTGCTTTATCTTTTTTTTCCTTCTTATTCAAAAGCGTTGAAATCATGCATGCATGAGGGAAAGAAAGAGAATTTCTTGAAAGATTTGGAAAAGAACGAGTAAGTTTTTATCTTGCTTTAAGGTTATCAATCGATTAGGCGTGTTCCACATGACTGACTTAGGTTTATTTTGGTGTGTTTTTTCCATGGTGTACCAATTTCTGACACACAATTTTCTATTAGTTTTTACACCAGCCCATCTCATTTGAGTGTTGAACTCACTTTACAAAGACAGTATCAAATGCATATGTATGCATTATTTATAAACCACAGCATCTGGTTTGTAGCATCTGGAATCTAATGACAGGAGTGAACATTCAGCTCTGCACATCCAGCTTTGGATGTGAGTTTTAATCAAGCATTTGTGCCAAACGTTGATTATCTGTTAATCAGCTCAAATAAACCTGAACCTGAGTATCACATGGCACATGAAAAGGGCTATTTTTAGATTCAGAGACAGTCAACATTAAGGTAGAATTAAAATTCCAGAGATAAGCTGCTAGAAAGCTGAACTGGAAAAATATTTTTACCTGTACAGGATTGAGTTTTTGCTGTTTATAGAGAGCATCGTTCTGCAGTCGGTAACAAACAGCTAGGCTTTAATTTTTCTATTCTTTTACCTTTACTCACAACAGAATCCATGAAGTGTCTTGTATGAGACTGGGGAAAACGTAGCCAAATATACAATACTGTGATGGACAAACTGATTACTTTGTAAGTCTGCCACAAATTGGATGGATGAATAGGATTTCCTTTTGCTCCTTTGCACGCGGAATCACCCAATTTCCCTCAAAACTGACAGGCTGATATACTTCTATTTCGCTTTTGTGATAATTGTGAAAGTGATAATTATCACTGTATTGTACGGTGGTTTTCACTAATGAAATTCAAACAGTGTATAATTGGAAAAGCCATATTTTGTACCAACGTATCTGAAATGCAGTCTAAACTTTTCTCAGTTGAACAGCAAATTGAGAGCTGTGCAAGAAAAAATATTCACTAGGAGATTAGACTGAAATAATGTTTCCTGCTGCTCTTTAACATCAATAACTAAATTAAAAACTAGTCATCAGAAAAAAAAGAGGAGAAAACTCTTTTATTTTCAGAAATCAGTATCTTAACTCATTAGTAGCTCTCGTCTCATCTACCCCTTAAAGTCAGACTGTATCTTTGACCATGAAACTTTTCCTCATGATGTATTTTCTCTAAAAGAACTTTGGGATTACTACATTTCTTGTAAATGGTAGAGTACTGTTGACAGTATGATGATTTTGCACGAGAGATATGCTGTATATCTATTTTACTTGTGCTTGTGCTTGGTCTACATCAAGAATTTCAGTTAGCTTCCAAGTGAAAAGAAAGGAGAAAGCAAAACAAAACAAATAAAAAATCCTGAGCCATGAACAGTTTCAGCACCGTTCCAGGTAATATTGCCAAACTGGCAGGACACATACAATCTGTCATCTGTCAAGCTATTGCATTTAGTGACCAGCAATTCATTGTTAACCATCTGCTTAAATCTTTTTCACATCCTGTCATTTCATAGATAATTTTAAAATATGTTAACAAGATGTTACTGACCTAATGTGCATTAGAATAAATGAATAGATGAATCCATATGGTTCTAGCCTAGGAAGTTTTTACAACTGTGTCCTTGACCCGTAGCATATTTGGCAGTGGTTAATTAGGCAGATCTATTAGCCAGAGAGTCTCTTTACAGAAAATCCATGGAACTGAAATTATCAGTCTCTGCAGCTGTGTACCTAATAACTTTTTAGTGTATCTGGGTCAAATTCTAAATAAATATGTAGGCTATATCTGCATCACTGTGAACAAATGATTTCTATGCACAATATCTTATAAGGCATCATGTCATGCATATGTCATCTGAGCCAAAGTTTCTCAAAGCTCAAGACAATTTGCTTCTGTTGGGACTGTCCCTACCTAGTCAGTGTAATGAGGTTGTTCAGAGATTTGATCGGCTTTTAGAAATGTGGTTATAACCCTAAGCCTTAATTGTAAGCAAGTGTATCTTCTTGTAAGCAAGTTAAATTTTAAACCAAAGTAAATTGTGGTGAATATATTAATAAATAATATTGCCTCCCCAGCTGTTGATCCAACACATGCACCGAGACTAGTGGTCAGCTGTGCAGCATGTGTTTCCATGGGCAACGGCTGAAGAAGCTCATATGAGTAAACGAAGAAAATAAGCAAAGTCCTTTATGAACATCTGACTGCTGCCTTAAAACAGATATTTGAAGTATGCTTATTGACAGTCAGGAAGAAGAGAAAAATTGCACGTATTCATGACTTGCATTTCACCTTTTACTTTGATTTTTAAATACAAGGTTTTGGCTCTGGGTTTCAATATAATATTGTACCAATCTTTTTTTTTTTAAAGAAAAAGCATTCACAGGACTGTCGTGGTTTAACCCCAGCCGGCAACTAAGCCCCACACAGCCACTCACTCACTCCCCCCTGGTGGGATGGGGGAGAGAATCAGAAGAGTAAAAGTGAGAAAACTCGTGGGTTGAGATAAAGACAGTTTATCAGGTAAAGCAAAAGCCGCGTGTGCAAGCAAAGCAAAACAAGGAATTCATTCACTACTTCCCATCGGCAGGCAGGTGTTCAGCCATCTCCAGGAAAGCAGGGCTCCATCACGCGTAACGGTTACTTGCAAAGAGAAATGCCATCACTCCGAACGTCCTCCCCTCCTTCTTCCCCCAGCTTTATATGCTGAGCATGACGTCATATGGTGTGGACTATCCCTTTGGTCAGTTGGGGTCAGCTGTCCCAGCTGTGTCCCCTCCCAACTCCTTGTGCACCCCCAGCCTACTCGCTGGTGGGGTGGTGTGAGGAGCAGAAAAGGCCTTGACTCTGTGTAAGCCCTGCTCAGTAGTAACGAAAACATCCCTGATTTATCAACACTGTTTCCAGCACAAATCCAAAACACAGCCCCATACCAGCTACTGTGAAGAAAATTAACTCTATGCCAGCCAAAACATCAACAGAATGTAAAAATGAGTGACTTTGAGATCTTCTCTGAAGTAATGGAATTGCAGCTTTATTTTAGCCCTCTGAGATAATTACACGCACAATCCATTTACACTACTGCACCTTCTCTTGGTCCTTAAGATGTCAGGGCCTGCTTCAGCTGCGAACTGAACTATCCCAAGCCTTTAATTAGGTATACTCTACAGTTACCAGATGTTATTTTCCTCTTCCCATTATGAATTAATGCATTGCGACAGCTTGCTCTTTCAGATTTTTTTTGTTTATTGACTGTTTCTTGTTTTCATGAGATCTTTTGCTTGTCTCTACCAGACCTTGGCTTCTTCTGTTTATTTATATATGTACACTCTGGGTGAAGGCAGTGTGAATAATAAAAAAATGCGCTGAAAGTGATCACATTTCTTTGAATATTGCAACAGCTGACCACACGTGCAACGCTTCAGGAGCAGAACGTTCTGACCTACAGCTTTAGAATAGAAACTCTCTCCCAGATGAATTAAAAGCTTCCCAAACTGAAAATTTGCATATGAATTTTTACACAGAAGGCACAACTGTCATTCAACTGAAACCAATATATCATAGAAAAAACTATTGAATTTTTGTATAACCTTTTGTTGTAGAAAAGTGGGGCTGTAGCTAGGCTGGCATTTCATAAAGTCAGGGAATCGTAGGACAATTTTGGTTGGAAGGAACCTCTGGAAATCACCTTGTCCAACCTGCTGCGCAAAACTGGGCCAACTTCTTAAACAGGGTTGTTCAGGGCCTTTTTCAGTCAAGGTCTGAGTATCTCCAAACCCCTCTGGTCAGCCTGTCTCGGTGTCTGACCAGCCTCATGGTGGACATTTGTTTCCTTACATGTGATCAGAATTTCCCTTGTTGCACCTTGTTTGTTGTATCTTGTCCTTTCTTTGCATGCCTCCAAGAAGAAGCTGCCTTCATCTTCTCACCAACCACCCACTAGGCAATGGAAGGCATCAGGTACACTCTCCTTTACCTTCTCTGCTTCAGGCTGAAAAAAAGCAGCGCTCTCAGCTTCTCCTTGGTTCAGCTTTGGAAACATTCCACCCGGTTCCATGGACTGGTGTACATCCAGTTTGCATTCAGTGGTCCCTAGCTTCCCTCAGGACTACCCATCTTCTGCCATGAGCTGTACTTCGCTTTGGCACTGGCAGCAGGGACCAGAGAGGCTGTTGAGCAGATGTGGCCAGGACAGACCAAGACAAAAAAGGTATTGAGTACCTCAGCCTTTCCAAGTTCTTTGTTACTAAGTTCCCCACCCCATTTCATGCCCAAGTTCTCTCCCCTGCTATACCATAGTAGGTTTTTAATTTGAGAACTGCTGTTTTAATGGCAATATGTAAGAAAAGCAAGAGGCTGAAGTTGGGAATGAGGAGCAATGGGTACTGCTGATGATCCTGGCCTCCTATTGTTTGGAAAGGAGTGCTTTTACCTCTTACAGCACTGGAGGGAGAGAGCAGGTTAAAAAAGACAGGCGGTGTTACACTTCTCTCTCAAAGAAGTGAGGCAATGGGATCTGCTGTTTTGTCTGTGCACTGACAGTCACTGCAGCCTCATGGAAGTTCAGAATGGATCCAAGAAGAAGTACCTGCCAGTGTATGGTCCCAAACAATGGAGTTTTTAAAACAGAAGATTTTATGGGAGACTTACATGTTTAGGTAAACCCCTAAACAGCAAAGAAACACGGGGAAAGCTTTTTTTGCTGTCAAGTTAAAATAAAAAACAGCTGTAGAAAACTGAGAAGCTGAAAAAGGGGAAGTCAGATTTGGAAAAAGAGAGGAACAAAGCGTGTGGGACAGGGCACTGTTCCTAAAAAGTGAAAACATTTTTAAAGTAGGGAGTGGAAAAAAGAATTTATGGTAAGGTAGTTTGTTCCACTATTTTTTTCCACATTATGAGCACAACAAAAAAACCTTGAAGGACTTTACACTATGATTTAACTCTTATAAAACTTATGGCGCTATTTTAGAAAGTCAAGTAATGATGAAAAAAAAAAATCCTTTCTATTTGGCTCAAGCAGCCTATTTTGGGCACTGATTCTTACGGATACTGAGGGACAGGATGAGGTCTTAGCCTTGGATATACTGGGAATAGCTTCTGAACGAAATTAGTAAAGCAAATATGAAGTAGGACTCTTATAATGAGTGGAAGTGGCCAAACAGTAGAAAAACAGCTTAGAACAATTTCAGTATTCACAATACTGACCCTGTATTTCTTTCACCTCCATGTTTACCAACTGACAACTCAATGCTTGGAATTTGGCCTGCAGTTGAAAATTGGCATTTGGCCTTTGACAGTGATTCCTTTAACAATTCTGGGTGCAGATCTTGCTTAGCATAGCTTCAAGGTTGTGTTACTGATGTCACCAGTGAAACTTTCATCCTCATCATCTAGTTTATATTTCATCTGTTGTGTATGTAGAATTGTTTTGGCTTCCCCTTTATGCAAATTGTTTCTGTAGTGTCCTTTCACAACTGTGAAATTGTGGCTTTTCCGGCACTAAGGTGTATATTGTCAGTTCCCAGCATCATTTTCACTTTTTAATTCAGTTCTTCTCCTAACTGTTTAGGAGCATTATTGCCTTCAGCTTTGTGAGGTTGTGACATTTCAACGCAGGAAAGATAAATGTTACTGGCTTTGCTTTTGTTTTGCTTCTATGTTACACATGAGAAGTCATGATAGCTTACACCGGACTAGGACTCCCCCTGTGCTTGTATGTCTCATGGAAGACTAATTCAGAGCATCCAAAGCCATTGCCTTCCAAGCTACCAGTAACTTTGAAGCAGGTGATGCTTCTCCAGCTCTCCTTGCTGACAGCTAAATCTATCCATAGGAAGGAAAGGCCAGCAAGTTTTCAGTCATATGGATCATCTCACAAGGTTTCAGGATTACCACAAAGATCAATTTTATGGTTAGAAATTGATAAAGATGTCGTCAATTTACTTTATGGACATTAATTATTCTTTACAACACTCTTGTGAAGTGGAAGCAGAATTATTAATTTCGATCTGAATACAGAAAGCACAGAGAAATAAATTAATTTGAATCAAGTTCCCCAAATGAAGATAATACTTAGAAACCAGCCTTCTGATTTTATAAATAGTCTTATTCATCGATAAATTTCCATTTAGTTTAATGGAAGAAGAATCAATACTTAAATCTGTTTCTAACAGATTTATGAATTCTGACATAAGTAAAAAATCTAGTGTACTTTTGTGTGTGTATGCACTCAAGCGTTGTTCACTCAGATCTGCACTGTAGAAAGAGGGGAGTTCCCACAAATACCAGACTTTTGCAAATGGGTTTGTTAAAGCCAATATTGAAACGGTAAACTTGCACTGCATCATCAGTTCCCCTTTACAACATTGGCCTTTTCAACAGACTTGTGGGAACTCTTCTATGTCAAAAAGTCATGAGTTAGTTGTTCCACCATAGCTTTGCTAAAGTACAGCTGCACTGATTTGTGCCACCTGAGCATCTGATGATCACAAAACTTAAGAGGATTTTGATTTCAAAAGGAATTGTTTTAGCAAGTAATGCTTTTTGACACAATTACGCTAATCTCACTTGCACTGCATTCTTTCTAGAGATATTATAATTAATGTAAAAACTGAAGCTGTAGCAGGTATTGTGACAGTGGATGCTTGAATAGTTTTCTGGTAATGATATTTAAATCCTCTAGCATTTGATTCCCACTCTGCCATTATCTGACACCTATTGTCTTTGTGTTTTTGGAACGTTTTTAATGTGTGTCAACCTCTAGCCTCAGGGATGCTGTTGCTGAAAACTGGCATTTTGAGCATTGGTTCCTTGCGTAAAGGCTCAGCAGGATAAAATAAGAGTAGTCACAAGTTGGTCCAGTTCCACAAAGTTCAATTTGCAGCATTAAGGGTCTTTCTTAAATCTTCCAGGCTCCTATTGTTCAAGAAAAATAATCAGAGAAATGAGAAGGACAACCTGAATAGAGGTGATTTTGACAGTTAAAAAATGCTTGCATCTTTGTGTTCAATTAAATGTACTTCCCAGAACACAGTTCATTTTCCAACCATTTTAAAAATACTTTAACCCCTCTGTTAAAGATGCCTCCTAATGTGTCTGTATCCTGTACAAAAAAGTTATCTGACAGATTTTCAAGACTGACTTTACTATGTGTTTACGAAGCTGCATCTGCTGTGTGAAATCACACCTCTATATGTTTACTAAACTGCACATCACACATTTGTATGCACAGGTATGGATATCTTGAATTACACAGGCATGAAATTTCTAATTTGAGGGTAAATGCTGACACCGATGGCCCAAGAGAAAAGGATACTTCAAAAATCTGGTCATTATTTGAAATAAAGTTGTACCTTGGTACAAATTGGTCCATATGCACTAGTTAGAAACTGTGATATAAATGTTCTTACTAATCCCCAGGACTGTTCACATTGTCCTGTTTCTTGGCTGTTTTCTTAGCTTGGAGATTACCTATTTCTCTTGCATTACTGCTGTCAGACCAAAAGACAGCTTCCAGACCAAACCACCACTTACAAATTTCTTTGACAAATGCTATTTCAGTCCCACTTACTATGCCAAAATCCTCTAATAATAAATTTGCAGTCTCACAGTTAACCTGTGAATTTGAGAGCACCTCTGCTCCCTGCCTTTCTCAATTCTACCTGGCTTTCTCACTGCGTCTTTACTTCTTTCTGCTGCCTATGTTACTACACTGGAACACCATTCCTTATATACTGCTCTTTAAACAGTTTTCTATTAATTACTCCAACTAGACGTAAGGCAGCACACTCTGAACTACAGTAATATGCTTTGGACCAATGAAACCTTGGTAAAAACCTCCAGTAAATCCAAAGCTCATGTTGCATTGCTGCTTATTGAGTTGCTTACTAAAATTTATGATTCTTTCAACTGACCGAAGCTCTTACCTGTACAATAACACAGGTGAAACTATGCAAAAATTGACATTTCAGAGAGCTATCTTGTGTTACCAGTCAAATCATTAGCAGTTATTACACATAGAGCTTTTCTTCTCTTTTTGACGTGTCCACTATCAAAACCAACCTGAATCCAAAGTGGGAAAAAGAGCATGGGGAAAAAGCATGAAGCTATTTAAACATTTTCCTCCCCCAGGTTTCATGAAGTGCTACTTAGTATCATAAGGCTTTTCACAGTATTAAACATACCCAATATACTTTTGAACAAGCTTTTATACCTGCAGTGCACAGGACAATGTTGTGCAGGGATATTTGCATGCATTCTGGTAGCAGAAAAACTGTGCAGTGGTAATTAACTTAACCTGAGAAGAGAATAACCAACATTGAATGATTACATCTGTCAAAATGTAATCATCTACAAGAATTGTGATGGCTTCTGTGACTTCTTTAGTAGCTTTTATCCAGCCGCATATAAATATTACTTAGAGAAAACACCATTCAAATCATGCTGCTGACAAGGTCATTACATGCTTCATATTATATTGTTCTGGAATTTCAAAGCAATCTTTCTTGGCTTATGATTCCAGCTGTACTTCACACAAAAAAAAAAAAAAAAAAGAAAAAAAAAAGGAAAGAAAAGAGAGAGGAAAAAAGAGACCACCTTTAAAACTATCTAATAGCAAGCAGTTAGCAAATGGATTTAGAAAAGAATTGGATTGCACTAGTGTATCATTCTAGAATAAACATCTAAATCTGCTATTTGTTAATTTAAAGATCCATGACAGTGACAGCCATAGCAATTTTTTTAAGGCAAGTATAGGCATACAAGTTTTTCACTAGCATCCTTCTTTTGCAGACTTCTGTTGACAATTTTTGAAAATTCGACTCCATGTTCATCTGTATCTGCAAAATACCAGAATTTCCTTAGTAACTAGTTTAATACAACTGTGGCCCTAGTTGCAATTGTACTACTAAATATTATGTAACAGAACAAATTGCACTAGAGAATAAAGGGAAGGGTGAGAATAAAGGGAGTGGCAGGGAAGTAGACATAGTGGGTTTTTTCAGGTTTAGACGCCATTAGGAAAAATTGAAAGCAGGCTGAGGAGAAACACAGTGAGAGTTTCAAACAAGTGAAATATTGCTGAAAAGTGGAAAAAGAGAAACTGTTCTCATTGCAACCAAGGTAGGATGCAGTAGAAAATGTGATAAAGATAGATTTATGTTAGGTATTAGAAGCAACTTCTTAGCAAAAGGATAAAGTCTTAGAAAAACAGAACAGGAGGGAACATCAAGAGGTCATTTAGTCCATCCTGTTTGCCATGAGAGAGTCAACTGGTTTTGCCTCTTTCCAGGGAAATGTTTGTGTAGAGATTCAACAGTCCTAGTGACTCACTATGTTTGGATTTAGAAAGATTTCCCTAATATGAAAACTGAGCATTTACACCTTCAGTTTTAATGCAAGTATTTCCTTTCCTAGGTGCTATGGATTTAAAGAGTGCCCCTGGTTCATATGGCAAATTTTTTACCATACCCACCCCTTGTCCCTTCAGTCTCTTTTCTAGGTTAAATAACCCCAGTACTTTCAGTCTTTCCTGCTAGGTCAAGCTTCTGGTCAAGCTTCCTAGTCCTTAAATCTTCTTCTCATCTTAAATCTTCTTGCTGTCTTCCAGTCTTTCTCCAAGTTGTCCACAACTTTCTTGGAATTAATATTCCAGCTAAAACCTTATTAAAACTTAATAAAAGGATCAATTCATATATCTTGCACTTAGATAATCCACCCCACTGCTTAAAGGGGATGTTAAAGAAAAAAATTAGACAAATATTTGTCAGGAATTACCAAAATGTAGAGTTGATTTTTTTTTCTTCATTAAGGGAAAGGCTCTCTGACCCATCAAATTATCTTTGAGCTGTATTTTCTATGATTCTGTGAACATACTTTGTACTTTCATTAACCACAATTCCACAAAGTGTATCAGAGTAACTGTAGCATTTATTGTCTACAGTCGGTAATTAGGAAGTGTATTAAAAATTCTCTTTCATGTTAATAGTATGTGTAGGGACATTAAATAAAAGATCAACGGAGTCAAAATAAATGAAGAATTTGCTACCTTGATCTATTAAGCTGATTTCCTTCTCAGAACTGTGTTAGAAAGGAGAATGAATTGGTAGCTATGAGTACTTTCCATACCTTTCCACATTCCTGAAGCGCCAGACCCACATTTCTGTTCTTGTGTTTGAATCAGATGTTTCTTGTGAAGCACAAATCATCTGTGGCAATTAACTGGAATCTTTTCAATATCAAGAACTGTCTTTCTGATGTTCACCCACTTCTATGCTTGAAATCAAATACCATGTTCATCATCAGTGACCTGCCATTCCCCGAATGACATCTGACAAGAAAAATAAGATATTTAACAGGGAAACAAGTCCATTCAGACCATGAGTCTGACTGCACTGTGTTTTACACAGATGTAAAATGTTTCGGTCATCCTAAGCACCTAATCCTAAACACCTCCATCTTTAACAGGGCCCACTTTTCCTGTTATATATTTGTCCATGATCCCTGCTGAAGCTGAGGAATAGAGGGGGTTGAGTGAGGAGTGAATAAGAAGTTTGTCAAATCAGAATGTTTAAAATAAATTTCAATTAAAAAAAAAAAAAAGCAGTTGTTCCTTTGCCTTACAAAGCCAGGTAGAATTGATTTGAAGTCACAGTTGCACAAGCCCCTAAAATTAAGCTGAAGAACAAGTAACCCATCAATGTTCTACTCCTGTATCAGCACACTGTATCATAAATTTCTCTTTATATTAAGCCTTTCCACTTGTTTTTTAATGTTCTCTGTAAAGCAGTTTTGCTTCTGAGTGTACTAAATGACAAAGAAAGGAATGCACGCAGGGATGACTTACATTGGCAATCTTTGAAGATTGAATGACTGTATATTTTGTTACATTCATAAACCATAATTCTCTTATATGCCAATATTTAACTTTTTTCTGTCTAGGGAAGGATTTCTGGTGAGAAAACCCCAACATGGTCTTTCCAAATATTTATTTTTTCATTCACAGGTCTTATATAAAGAATTTCAAAGGAAGCTGACTTTAGTAGAAAAAACAGCCCTATAATTACATTTTTAATTTGCACAGAATTAATGTGGGTGGAAAAGAATATAAGTAAGTGTCTCTCCTGCAAAAAGCCATTGAGCTTCTGATTTTAAAAGGCTTATCTACACTTTATAAAAATAAGTCTACTTCCTATGTTTTATGTTTAGATTCTACTATGTGGACCTCCCTAATGTTGCCAAAATAATGAGAAAGTATCTTTGAATGATAAGAATTGTTCCTGTAGTTAAATACCAAATTCATCCTTAATAAAATTGTAAAGGGAATTACTTGGTTTATCTCTCCTGGAGGCAACATATTTTTCTATTGTACTAGAATGATATGTGCGTTTCCAAATTGCACCCATTCTGTCTGGGGAATGTCCTTCTGATATTCAGCCCTACTGCCGAACAGCAGAATAATAAATATGTTAAGTATTCATACAGGTAATCTGAATGAGGTATCACTTTTGTAACAGTTCTAAGAAATAGTTCATGGCAAGAAAACAGTACACAGTTCATCACTGATTACAAGACAGGGATGCAATTCAGTTAAAGCTGACCTTGAAGTCAATGGGCTTGGATAAGAGTAGGTTTTCCTTAGCAATCAGAAAGCTTGAAGAGTAATTTCTCTAGAACATTACTCTTCATATCCTTTTAAGCTCTCCAGTGATTTTGTAGTCTAACTTTTCTGTAGTGTATTTCCTTCCTGAAGTTGACTTGAATTTGAAAGCACTGAATGATAATAAATTGTTACCTCTTTTCATACAACTTCAGTGTTTTGATGGAGAGCAAAATGTTACTGAAATTTCTGGTTTTGTGCTTAGGGTTGATTTTATGAGACCATGACTTACAGGAACCTCAAAGCACATTTTTAAATGAATCTTACTCATTTCTGTGCAATTAGAGCAGTAAAATGTTTATTCTTTAGGCTACATATTAATTCATATCACTCTTCAGTAGGGTGAAGACTTTGTAACCATGGCAATTTTGTCACATTATATTTTTAATTCTTTTTCTTTAGGGGGAAAAAAAAGTTAGCTAGCAAGAATTGGGCCTGTTTTCTCTGTATAGCCATGTGTTCAGAGTCGGAGGTTTTAGGATTTTCTTAGATTTGTCTTTCTTCTACTTAAAAGGAAACTTTCAAGATCTGGCAGAATGTGATTTTAATATAGAATCATTAATTTATGGCACTGCAAATGCTGCAATATAGACAACATTTATAGATAACATGGAAACAAACATATAAACTTAAGTATGCTTTTTATTGGTCTTGGCAGAGCTGTCCCTTGGAGCTTTAACAAGATAAATTAGTTACTGTTTGCCATCTTGCAGGGAGGAAGCTGAAACATAAGAAAATGTTCATATTGCCCTAAGCTAAATATATGGAGCCTAGGAATATTACAGAAAGTGATATACCTTACAATATGTAGTTTGTTAGGTGCTCATTTTGAAAAGATTTTATATTTAGTTATGACAGTACACATTTTCTACTGACCTTCACAGTTAGTTTAAGAAAATTAAAAGCACCACAATAGAGATTTGAATGAAAATGAGCCCTTCACCTAGCTTGAGGGAGAGAACTGCAGCTCGCTATAATTGTTTTACAGCAGAGCAAGTGGATCTGATCCTGCTCTTGCTTTGCTCAGGTGAATGCAATACAAAGGATTTGCATAAAACCAACATCATTGTTTCCACTCAAAGGGATGCTTCCCAGCTCCTAGGTCTAAGGCGAAGGTTGACTGAGCTCTGACTGTGTGCGTAGGTCCTGGGCTGTCCTGCAGCCTGGCTCGCATCCCAGGCATGAGGAAGGCTGGGAACCAGCACAGGTAAAGGCTGTGCAGGCACCAAGGGTCAGGTTTGTCTCTCAAAGGCTGAGGCAGCCACAAACAGCAAGAGCAAGCTCTTGATCTCCAATGTTTGGGTACTAAATGCCTCTCAAAATACACAAGATTATGATGCTAACAGCAATAAAAGACAGAAAGGCTTGCTAATGGAGCTGGTTAGTTGTAATGCTTCATTTTAGAAGCGTTTGAATGAAAATACATTAAATACTTGCAATTGCTCTTGTGAAAGTAGTTGGCATTGTCAGTCCAACTTTAAATGGGCACCTGTCCCTAACTAGAAATCGTGTCATCTTCAGCACAGAAGCTAAGATCTGAATGGAAACGAAAGCTGAACACTTTTACTGTTGCTCTGTGTATACCGCTGTCTGAGGAAATAGCTTAATTTTTATCCATTCTGTGAAATAAACTCAGGACTCTGTTTCTGAGGTAACAATTTTAGTATTTCTCATGAATCATGTTTGTTTCAAGTATCCATTTGGACAGCCCCCAGGCTCAGGAAAGCTATTAAAGTTATTGCTTGAAAAATTAAAAGAAAAAGAGATAAAAAGTAATCAGTGCTGAAAGCATATGCTCAAGCCGAAATAATAAATATTCACACCTAATTATATAAAAGCAGGCCTGTTCATAAATGCATGGGGCATCAAGTTTTCTTTTGATTTCAAATCACATGGAGCACTGGAGAATGGTGTAGAAGTGATTATCCATGTTTTAATACACTTTTCTTTTTTAAGCAGAATTTTGAGAACCTGACACTGCAGAAGTCAGTACTATCTAAAACACAGCTTGCTCGGTTTACAAGTGTATCCACTAACATGAATGCTAAGAAAGTAAAGGACCGGATTAAATGTGTGTTAAGTGCTGTACTGCTATACAATCAGATAAAAAGGGTTAAAACAAATGCTCTCGTGGAAGAGTTTCTCATTGTTTACGCCTTTTAGACTTGAAGACTTGGTGAACCTGCTGTGTAACTATGCCTGCTGCCTGGAAAATAGCTTTTTCCTTTTTATTAGTCTAACTCGGGCACTGCTTTATTGAGCCAGAGAAGGATAAGGCAGCTTTAGCTCTTCCATTAACACCAGCTGGGGCCTACATCACATAACATGTGAATGCATAGCTTCATCCCACCACATCCGAGCTGCAGCAACCCCCAACTTCTGCCAGTAGTACCATAACTTTCTAGAAGTTATTTATGCCAGATATCTCCATAATTCTTTGTTTTTCTGTTTGTTTCTTTTTTCTCTGATGTTTTTGCTTTAATGTTACACAAAGAGGCTAAAATCAAGGAAACAAACTGAGGTACGTGTAATACTAGCAAGAAATAACAGAAATAACCTCCTTATTATCTGTGATATGCTAAGAAGTGTCAGAGAACAGATAAGGGAAAAATGCTTCGCTTGCTTCACTGAATCTTAAAAAGCCCACTATGAAAAATGTCAGTAGTAAATAAATGAGTAAGTAGTCAGTTCAATGGCAAATTTGTTTAAGCATCTGTTTGAGTATGGTAATAAATGCATATAATTCAAGACCTCTGTAGTTGCTAACCTTAGTATAATCCATCTCTACATGACATACACTAATAGATTGTGATAGCTTTTCAGGTTACTATACTTACAGCTGTTGCAAAATATTCTTATTAACTTTAGCTTCTGAGCACTGGATCCAATACTGCTTTTGTAAAAACTCAGCCCACCTCCAGTGCACTTTCAGCACATCAAGGTAACCCACTGACTGCCATGTACTTATCCAACAGCTCTTAAATTTCTCAGTCAGCTTTTTGGTTCTTGGGCTTTTTCTGTCAAAGGGAAAACAGTTTTCCATCCCCTTCTAGGAAGCAGATATTCACTTTCCTCCCCTTCAGTCTTCAGAGCTTCTCTGGTGGTTCATTTATCACCAGCAGAATGAAGAACTGCTGTTATAGGCCACTGTCAAAGGTTTTTTTCTTAACGGAAGGAATGATGTGTAATTTGCTTTCTTGGCTTAAATAATGCAGTGGGAGAAAGAGACACTGTTTCCAAATGATTTTTCTTAGCTGCAGTGGTAGAATTCCATGTTTATCAGGATACTAAGCAAAGAACCCTGCTGGTTTGTCTTCAGAGATAAACTAGAGAAAAGCTCCCACTCTTAGCTCAAGGTGTTCCCTAGTTAAAATTTTTGAAAGTGTTAAATCCAGTTAGTGTTGAAGGATGGGAGATGTCAGAGAAACCTTAATGTCTGCATTATAGTGAGGGCAGAGATGGGAGAGCAAATTTGCAGCATGTAATTTCTTTACTTTTGATAACACCCATTAAAGAAAATTTGCAGATTTATGGGGTGTTAGAGCACTTCCAGGCTTTTCAGCCGAGGCCTGCAGTAGTTGCACAGTTCTGTTTGTTATCTTGCACATAAGAAGCCAGAAACAAATGCAGACATGAATAAAATGGCATTTTTTTTTCTTTGACGTGCCAGCACATAAGATAAAGTAAGCTTTACCCTGTGGGAACTTATCTTGAGTGACATGATGCTTTTTATCTGCCACCCTATTATAAGGCTCATATTATGTATTGCGAGCTTTTCTACTTTCTCCTCTTTGGTTTCTTTAAGCAGAACACCGGACATTTAACTTACTAAATTGTTAGGCTGTTAAGTTAGTCAGGGTAGCACGTCCTGCCAATAATAGCAGTATACAATAAAACAGTTCAGAAGTTTCAGGCTGTGTCTAGGCCATCTTGATGGCCTCAGCAGTGAGGTCAAGTGATATGGAATGGCTCGTGTTCATATTTTTACAGGTTGTAAGAGAAAATTTACATCCATAATATCTATCATAGTCACAAGATTGCCATGTATACAAGCTGTTTGATTACTTTTTGTACCTTACCTGCTTTCCTCCAAGGAAACTGCCCTCCTGCCCAAGGATCACAAGCACTGGTGAAAGCAGTGTACTTGTAAGTCCTTGATACTAATGTTCATGCTTGGTCAGGAGGCAATCTACACAGAGCCCTTGGCTGCTGGCAGTGGACTCCTTCATGATCGATGATGAGTATACATTTGATAAGCTGACCACAAGTTCACAGAATCATAGAATCATAGAATAGTTTGGGTTGGAAGGGACCTCTAAAGGTCATCTAATCCAACACCCCTGCTGTGGGCAGGGACATCTTCAACTAGATCAGGTTGCTCAGAGCCCCGTCCAACCTGACCTTGAATGTTTCCAGGAATGGGCCATCCACCACCTCTCTGGGCAACCTGTGCCAGTGTTTCACCACCCTCAGCATTAACATTTTCTTCCTTCTATCTTAGTCTAAATCTACCCCCCTTTAGTTTAAAGCCATTCCCCCTTGTCCTGTCGCAACAGGCCCTGCTAAAAAGCTTGCCGCCATCTTTCTTATAAGCCCCCTTTAAGTACCAGTAGGCTGCAATAAGGTCTCCCCGGAGCCTTCTCTTCTCCAGGCTGAACAACCCCAACTCTCTTAGCCTTTCTTCATAGGAGAGCTGTTCCATCCCCCTGATCATTTTTGTGAGCCTCCTCTGGACCCGCTCCAAGAGGTCCGTGTCCTTCTTATGCTGAGGGCTCCAGAGCTGGACGCAGTACTGCAGGTGGGGTCTCACCAGAGCAGAGTAGAGGGGCAGACTCTCACTGTGGTCTGCTGAGCCCTTCAAAACTTGTGCAAAACCTCAAATGAGCCTTACATCACTAGTGGGTGCTGGGGGATAGGAAATGCCAGGGTGCCCCCTTTACGCAACATTACAGTGGGTGCATTACCCTGGGCAAGTGCTTGGCTCCTAGAAAGGCCTGAGGAAAGCCCATCGTCAGTCAGTGTCACTTTGCTTTCGCCTTGAGCAACGTCCTAAGTGTGAAGGAGCAGGCAAGATCTTGAAGGTGTCTAGCATCCCTGCTGGAGCCTCAGCTCCTCACTGTTTGCCCCCAGACCCCTAGGAAGTTTTAAGTTTTTGTAATGTTTGTAGGAACTGAATTTCCACTGTGAAGTTTGTGCTTTTATCCCAAAGACACCCTGGGCACATATGATAAGTAACACTTAACAGCATGACAGCAAGCTTTCCCTCTTGTTTTTTCAATTTTCTTTAGTTACATTTATCTGGTCTCAGCATACTTTCATTTTCTCCACACAGAAATTTGAAATGGTTACCATATCTCTTAATAAGATGGAGCTAATCACTCACGACAAAAATCATTACAGAAAATGATAATGGGAAAAGCATTTGAGTTCGTTCATTATGTCTCCTGGGGTGCTCATTTAAAACCACTGAGTCTAACCCAGAGCACAGTGCAATTCATGCCTCTTCCCGTTTCATGCTGCGCTCAGACTTCAGTGACACAAAATGGTTTATCAGCTTGAGGTGAAAGGTAGAATGGTAAATGTCATGAGGAATAAAGATTGATAAGGCAATATTATCATGTGTTTATTAGTTGGATGTTAAGTTAACTTTATGCATAGGTAGATGATGAGAGAAGTAGCTGAATTAACCTTTCTCTGGTTGCTTTCAGCTGTGAGGTTATAAAGAGGGATACCATCTCTTTGGATGTGGGTCCCAGATTGTTTATATCTTCAGAGGCATCGTTAGGAAGTCTTGATTTCTTCACTGTCTGCTGGTGAACAGGTAAAAAGTACATTGTAAGACGTGTACTATACTTTTTTTAGTATACCATAGTCTACCACTTCTACCACATCCAGATGCCTGCCCTTGTGCTGTTGCTCTGAATGAGCACATGGTGATAAAGAAATCAACAGTCAAAAAATGCTGTGGAGAGGAGATGCAATCTCTTTGACCATGGTGATGCAGAGGTGGTGAAGCAGAGTAGAGGCAGACTTGCCGCTGCTGTGTTTGGGGATCCAGTAAAGAGATGCATTCAGAAAGAATGCAGTAGAAGACAGAAATTCTCTTCATTTCATGTAACAGCCTAAATTAGTTGCTCAGAATTTCTCCTAGGCTGAACCTGAGTTCTCCATCTAAATCCATACTTTATTCAGATAGTGGGAGAGAGGCGAAGCAAGTGATTGTGATCCCAATCACAATATCTCAATCACCTACCACAGAACCGCCAAAAGAGGTGGCTTTATAAGAAGCTGTGCTCAGAGAAGGGAGGTAAAGGGCTTGAGTGACAAACCAGCTTTACATGTTGACTTGGTTTAGAATTATCTTCTTTTTTCTCAGCTGATGTGAAAAAGGTTTTTGGCTACATTACATGGGCCAAGAGAAAATTATCTGAAATTTTATGGGAACCAGCTGAAAAAGCATTCTTGCTTAATAGAGATGGATAGGACAAATCTTGGTGGTTTTGATAAAGGCAATGAGTGATCTAGTGCTTTTTCATATTTGGATTTGAAGTCCTAGCTCTTTGCACTAAGAAATGAAATTGGCCACAAAGTTTAGACACTTAGGAGGCTTAGATTTTGAAATCTCACAGTTGTCATTAAAGAATGTTGGTATACGAATATTTGATTAAATTTTAATATTAACAATTAAAAAATAAACAGTTTGAAATCAATGTCTTGATAACTTGCAATGACAACATAAAAATGGAAATTAAGGAAAAAGGGAAGTAAAATGTAATTTTGTATTTGTTCTAATCATGTACATTTTTTAGCCATTAATGATGTTTTTGGAATAAGTAAGTTTATATATTATGCACACATATTTGCACAAAAAAGCCCAGAGATTTCTTTCTGTAGCAATATATTGGACAGTTGCTTCAGTATGTTTTGTAAGCTACTTAATCCAAAGTAGAGTTTTAGAAAACAGTCACAGAAATGACAAAATGTTTTTCTGCATCTTATTTATGTTGTCATAAAGTGAAGTGCATTGGCCTCAGGTAAAGCTCTCTAAGCCATTTGGGTATATATTCTTGAGCTAGCAATTTCTTTTAATGTTCTATGCTCAAAGCCAATTCAATTTTTGTAATCCCAGACTATGGCTAAATGTGTCCATGTACAAGTGCTGAGATATTTCATTGAGAAAAAACATGAGTTTGCACTCAAAACAAATAAATTATTCATATTTCTGTACTTTGCTAAATAAATTGTTTGATTAACCAAACTGAGTTGTTTTTCTTGCTAGGTACAGATACTATATTATTTGATATGATTTGTGGAGTCTTACTTTTTTACATACTGATTGGGTATAATTTTCATCTCATAGTTGAGCAAATTTTAAAATTAGCTTAGTCCACCATAAAATACTTCTTTATGAAGAGAAAATGATTTTCACACTATGGTAATTTGATGTTGTTTATTTTGGAGCCACGTTTGAAACCTCAATTCATACTGAGCAATAGTTACCCAGTGGGACCACTTAATTAAGGACTAGCCGGCTCAGAGCTCCAAAAGTGAGACTTCTATTTATATCAGAATTCAAATCGAAATTAATCCAGAAAGATCTTAAAGATGCTTGAAACTAGAAATGGTAGGAAACATATTTGTTTGTTCTTTATTGACAAAATTCTTTGCCAGTTTAACTGAGGCAAAGAATCAAAGCAGGTTTTGACAAGATAATGCTGATCAGATATTTGCTCGTGTTTTAGGTACATGCTGGGTAATATATTTTGTTAAATGGGCATGAACTTCCAAGAGTAACAAGTATACACAGGTTGGGGGAAAAGGATGTTCACACATAAGCCATCCTTTTGTCTCAGAGGGTATTTTTGGCAGGTAATTCATACTTATGAAGGTCTGAATGCTAACATTAAGAATATTACAAATGAGATCTATTAAAGTTTGTACCGGTTGTCATAATACCAATATACAGATTCAATCAGATCCTTTAAGGTGAAGTTAGAAAACCTGAATGGAACCAAAATTTGTTCTTGCTCCTTACTGGCTGTAGCTAAAACTACCTCTTTTGCGGATAGTTCATTCACTTGGAGGTTTTGTTTGGACTCTGACTCATCATTGTTGTAGCTTCCTGTGTCTATCTATCCTCCTTAAGAACTGGGTAGTTGATCTAGTCTGGACACAATGCCTTTATATTTCAGAAAATGTTGGTATTTCAATCTTTGCAAATCTTCATTCCTTGAAGTGAGATGGCACAACAGAAACCACGTTGCTTTACATTTTAACTACTTAAATGTTTTCTTTACTCTCTTTACATTTGACTCTTGCACCACAAACCCTCTACACTGTTGCATTCATCGACCTTCTTGCTTTGCCTTCCATTAAGTGCAAATGTCTTGTTTCTCAGTCAGGCTTCTCTACAACTGCATTATGCACCTCACTTTTCTCCTCTCGGTCGAACTTTGCTCTTTCTGTGCCATACGGTTTATCCATCAAAAACGAGTCTGACAGTTGTCCTCTGGTTTTTCACACTCCTGCAGAACTGTGACTTACAACTTTAAATTCTGTATTTCTGGACTTTTACAGTTCTGAGTTTAGAACTGGCCACATTACATCACAGAACGAAAAGAAAATATTACAGTGCAACTTGGTAACCTGGAAAAAAAAAAGCAACACTCTGAAACACAAGTCGGTATACCATAAATTCTGACAGCAGAAACCACATAGGATCCAAAAATAAAATTAGTAACGGTTGTTTTAATGGTATAAAAATGAAGTAAAACCTCTTTGATGCCAGTGTAATTTCAGACAGCAGCCTCTGTTAACAAATTACAGTTGAAAAAATAGGATCTACATTGTTTCAATACACACCGATATTGTCACACTGCTCACTGTGATGAATACCGTGAACTGGAGATGGAAATGACTGTCTTTGATCTGTGAAATGGTCTTCAGTTCTAACATTGCACTGTCCCATCACGTCTGGCGAACTTCATAGCGTTACATTTTCATTGTTGTTGATTTCTGAGGAATTTTAGGCTCTGCTTTGTGATTTCAAAATTTGAGTTTTACAAGCAAAAGTGACTTTAGATGTGTACATCTATGAATTTTAATGCCATGACCTGTGAAGGTGGAGTTTTGTTTGTGTAATTCCAGTATTTATTACTAATTTTGATGGTCTCAGGAATACAGGCATACCAATGAAAACAAATCATTGTGATGACTGAGGTGGTGATTTAAATACCATGAAAGATCTTCCTATTCATGTGATATTTACTGTGCTTCTTACAAAATTTTCTGAATTTCCTCTATAAGGTTTTAAATAAAGGAATAATTCCTTTGACCAGCAGAGAGCAGCAATGATATACTTTATAAGGACCTAGCTGTGAGTCTGCCCCTGGAAAATCCTATTGCAGTTCTAAACTGGCATGAGGGGTGGATAATATTGTGTACGATTATCATCAATATGTATTTATGGGAAAAATTGTGTTAAAATGAAATAAACAATGGGCAAAATATGCCCGCTTTTAATTGCATTTGTTTATAGAACCTTTTAATTTACTTTGTTTAATTTCTTATTTGTCTATATGAAAGTTACAAAGATTTATTACTTAGCCTGAAGTGTTTTTAAGTCACCCTTATTTTTAGTAGGTGGTTGTGTTCACATTAATCTGAAAATCTGCTGTGGAGTTTCTCTGCTTTTGTTGGACAGTGTCTATATTTTAATTCTTACAGTAAAATTTTAGCCCCATAAAGGTTAATAGGAGTTTTTTCCACTGACTTACATGAAGTCAGGATTTCAGCATTCTTGTGACATATATATTACTAGTTCATTATAAAGAGATTATTAACATAGGGGTAAAAAAAATTCTAACAGTGCTTATTTTGTTTTTTCTGCTCTCTGATCACAAGGATGCTTGTGCAATTTTACAGGCTTTGCATAGGAAGGACGAGAACCTCAGTTTTTCCTCTTCTAGAGTATCCTAACAACGCTGTTAAAGATTTGCATTCCCTGTTCTGGCTCAGTGGCTCTTGCATGCTTGGTTGTGTAGCGGTACTCTAGAATAGATGACAACCATTCTTTGTTCTCAATCTTTTTGGCTAACCCTGAAAATTTAAAAAAAAAAAAAAGGTGCAATTTTACATCCCACTTCCTAGTGGGACTAGTTTGCAGAGTGGGCAAGAAGAAGCATTAACAATGCCATTATGCCGTCACTTTTGGAAAGAAAGTGGGATTACTGTTGGTTGACCCAGTGTTGTCTCTATGTTGTGCATATATTAGCATTTTAGTTCAAATCAGGACTCTGGTTCAGGAGTGAATCTTCTGTTCCTGCTACCTCATGGAGCAGTCTTACTTTCAGAGCAGGATTACTTTCAGAGGATGTTCCAACCACTAATGAATATTCAGTTCTGGGACATACTGCATGTAGTTCGGAGTAAAACCCTCTGAAACATATGAATATATATGTATGTAGGAACAACATCCCTTTGGCACCAGGTATTCTGCCATTCAGATCCACCCATACTGCACCACCCTGCGGCCCCTGTGGGTAAGGGAGTTCAGGCTGCTTCATGCTTACAAATTTCAAAAAACCTTGGGTGGCGGCTAGCATTTATCTGCTTACACTGAATGACCTCTGTGTTACTGCCTGAATACTGGTGTGCAGGAAACTCTGAGGTCCAAACTAGAAATACTATTTGAATTTAGGTTACATTAGGCTTGGGCAATGCTGGAGAGCAAATGTTACAAATTTCTCATATTCTAAATCCAACATGAATTGCACTAGCTCTCCCCTTTTTTGAGCGTTAACATAACTTGTATTTAGTTCCCTTTGCTTCAGTGTTTCTATTGCAAACTAAGAGCAATCGTGTCACAGTGATTTTATAAAAGTAAATTTCGTCGTGTTTATGAAGCATTGAGGTTCTATCATGATAAGCTCTGTAAAAAAGCTAATGAAGAAAATACTACTCTCTTCCTTCAGAGCAGGTCTTGAATAACCTGCAACAAATTAGTTGTGAGACCACAGACTGGATAAACAGCGGGAAAGAAAATATTGAAAAGCTCTTCGTTAAATGAGTACCATCCTTTCTGTAAATGTAATGAAAAAAGGTCTTGAAGGAAAACAATGAAATCATGTAATTAAAGATCGTATCAGCGCTCATATGCCCAAAGCACCTGGCTTAGATTTCCATGGGAAATTTAGTTCTGGCATTTCATCACATGAATACATGATACTGCAACCCAAGTAATATTCTTTTAACAAATTGCTTTCCTGCAACGCACTCAAATTAGGAATGGAACAGGTTTAATTTTTATTAAATTATAATTCTCACCCTTTAATTATTTAATTTGATTTAATTATTTGGAGGATTACTAAAAAAATTACAAGAACGATTTCATGAATCAGTTGTTCATTGATCTTAACTTATCATTTTATTAAATATAAAGATATTACTAACTGTCATTTCCATAAGTATTGTCACAGCAGTATTTGTATTGAACCAATATTAGATTCTTACTTTGCTAGGCATAATACACTGATAGAATGAGATACAGTGCCGAACGGGGAGAGATTACTGCCTTTACAAGTAGCAAGGGCAAATTGTAGAAAAAGAGACATTTAAAATGGAGGCTAAACGAAAAAATGGGGTGCATGCAAATGTCATGTTGATTCTGATAGTGGATTTCCTTTTATTTAAGCAATTGTATTTCTAGGTGGAGTTTTGTGCAGAAAGACTTAGCTATATAGAATTTAAAGAATAAAAAAAAATTTAACAAGGATGTGAAAAATAAATGTTGGATAAGGGGAGAAGAGTATGGTGGGCCACCAGACAGAGAATGAATGAGGGAATGGGAGCAGATAGCCCTAAACACAAAGAAAATTAACTTACCAGGGAAGAGGAGGTTATTCTTCAGCATCTTTTGTAAACTTAACTTTCTGTATGGTTTTAGCATTACTTTCTTGATCCTTCAAGCTTTGATTAACATTTGATTTCAAATTCATTAATACAGAGTGTAAAAATAAAATTCACTTAAAAGAAAAGATTAAATCAAAATGTCTACATTTGCTACAGTCAGCCGCTAGTGCAAGATTCTGCATGTAAACGTTTTTATGCACACACCCAGTGTGATATAAATATCAATACAGATGAGGGGATGATTAAACATGAATGCATATTTTTACCTTATGTCTCGATTTTCTTGTTTCTCAGGCATTGTTTAAACAAATAGGGCTGTTGCCTGTTTCATTTCAGTTTCTGCTTTGCCAGGATGTCCAAGCACTGAGGTTTACTGCTCGTACCTCTGCCTTGGACAGGTTCCGTACACAGACCTTGCTACCTTGTACATCCCCCTCCTGATAACCGTCTTGTGGAGACCTCACTAGTGTCTGCTCCACGCTGCTTTGAAAGTCCCCCCCTACCTTTCAGACGGAGCAATTTTGTTGATTTTTTTTGCTGATTATTATTTTGACCATATGAGTCTGTTGAGGAGATAATAGGCAGAGAGAAATCAGTAGGCATAAGCAGAGATTGCCGCAGCACTTTATGTGGTGGGTTACTCAGTATGGATGAAATAATAAATTGTATAGGACCTAAAATGAACCTTCTCCACACCCAGTGTCAAGACCCTGACTGCCCCGGACACCCTTGTCTTTTACTTGTTTGTTTGCTTTTTCACCCAGCTGGACACTTTTGAGGTTTAGCCAGAAATGGAAATATCAGCCTACAATAAGGTGTGTGTGCTTGCTCTCTGCTTGCAGATGCTCTGAAGCAATTGAAACATCTCACAGAGTTCTCTAACAAGATTTTCTTACCTTTTTTTTTCCTGACCTGAGAGGTCCTTGTGGTCCAAATACATATTTGGGCTTGGTTTAAAAAATATGCGATGTCCAAATCTAGGTTCTGATAAATGAAGTCTATGAAGACTTCCCTGAAAATCAGAAATTCTGTTATTTTGGGTCAAGGATCAATATGCCATTTTGTAGTTGGATTTTTTTTTGTAAGACATTCTTGGTTTGTTTGTCTCTGTTTTATTTAAAGTGACATAACATCAGTATCTCCATTGTCCATGCAGGGACAGCACATTACAGAGTTTTTCTAATATTAATTAACAACTTTTTCAAAGATACTAATAGAAAGAGAACTGTGAGGATAACCATGATGTTATGTATCTACTTGCTGAAACAAGTTGCTTATTATAATTCATAACTATATTACCTTTTATTGTATGCAATTATGTTAGCTATAATTAATGGTGGATTATATGTTTCTTATTAATTATATAATTGTTAATAAATATAGCTATAATATTGTAAGTAAACTGTTTGGAATTTTTGTACTCTCCATGGGATTGCCCACTAATAAATACTGTTCTTTGTAGATTACATTTCGCATATATCTGATGAGCAATATATAAAAGAATACTATAATTATTTTCCTTTTGAATAGCTTAAAACTTACTCTTTCTAATGCTCATACTTTTCCTTAGTCTGACTTCACAAACTAACTTTGACTTCTGGTTTTTTTCATGTTTTAGTTCCTCCTTGCAGCTCTTCATAACGCAAAGGATGAGCAAACCACCGTGATTTACTTTAATCTTTAGCCTATTAAATCTTGGACTTGAAGGTCAAATTTAAGCAGAGGCAAAACTATGCTTCTTTAATAAACTTTAATTCTACAAATAAAATGTGATTGAAACTAAATTGTAGTAGGATTTCATTTTAGAATTTCTTTCTTCTTCATCTGGTAAATATTGGTTGAAGGGAGGATAATGAGAATCTGAAGTTACTTGTTCCCCAGAGTACAGGCATCGTTTTCATATGGCTTTGTTAGAATGTTACAAGAAGATACCTGGTAAAAATAGTAAAACTATGAGCTTATAGCAGGAAAATAAAAATTCAGTGAATGGTAACAGAACTTATTAGCAATATGGGGAAGCTTTCAGTGTAAAGCAAGATGAGAAGAAACCCATTGTTTGAGCTAATTGAATTTTAAAATAGGAAACATTGCCAGATTTAACTTTTTAAATCAAGAATTTATTCCTTTCTAGAAAAACTGAATGGGAATTTTAAGTTTAATAAAAAAGGATTGGAAGCAATTAGGTGGCCTGTATTATGTGTTAAAACAGGCCACAGAATTATAAGTGATAGTTCTGATTATAAAACTGTGAAAAAAAAAATTAAAACAATAATGCTTTTTAAAGCAATTTCTATCTTACAGATAGGATATGGGAAAAAAGAATACAGAAAAGGTCAGAGAAGACTTTGAAAAGCTTTTAAACATTTCTAGTATAATTATCTAGGAATATGTTTTCCAAGAGGAGGTAAGCCAAAATTAAGTTTGCTAAGCTGTACCATGTATAAGTTAAGAAAAAAACATTCTTGGCACAACTATTTATTTCTTAAAGTCAGAGACATCAGTGGGAATCCATTAGACCAACGTTGAATATTTCTGAGGAAAAAATGCTGAAGGCAATTTTAAAGAAATTTAAGAATAACAATGTTACAAGAAACTTCCATGCAATGAAAGAAAGAAAAGATTTTTTCCCTCTATTATTCTTACAATCTAATGACTTATTTTATGGGTGATAATTTACAGGAAAAAATGCAAGTGTTGCTCTGAAAAAATATTTTCCTTTGTGCTGTATGAAGCAGGCAACATGGAGAGCCAATAGGTGTATTAGTGGACAGATCAGGGGCACCTGCTTCCTAATTAATTAAGGTTTCTTCTGAGCTGCACCTGGACTGCAAGTTGTAGCTCACAGGGTTATGGTCTAGTGTTCTCAGTGACCCTTTCTGCACAGGAAAGGCTGGCTTCAGTAAGGTAGAATGGTATCCAGAAGCAGAAAATTTGTTCAAGCGGGAAAGGAAAGAGTCCTTCAGTATCAGAGGTGAGTGAAACTGGTGGATTTGTCAATCTGTAGCTGATGAGGTGGCTCGACCAGAGGCTGGCTGAGTGGCATGGGTAGTAGTCAGTTATCTGGAAAATGGGTGAAATAGGCTTGAATTTTCACTGACAGAGGAAAAGATGAGACTCTACATCTCTCAAATCTAGTTGCGTAGCTACGATGTATTAGGTGATAGTGGGATTGACTAAATCTCCCATGGGAAAGAAAAGAATAACTGTGTTACCTTCTAAAAGAGAAGTTTACGTATGTGTGGTTCAGCTATTTAGGCTGCAGCTACCAGTATGGCATCCCTCTAGTGCCTTGAGCCCTGAGGAAAGGCAGGATTGGAAATATTTCTCTCTTCAGTGCTTGGTGTTGGACTGTTCAGGTAAACCTTGACTCAGCTTAGTGGACCTATCTAAATGCTCAGTGTGATTCTCTGGCTTTGTGTGAGGTGTCTTGGTGGATGCACTCAAAGGTGTCTTGGTGGATACAAAAGCAACTGAATTTACCTCAGAAAGGTTTAAGAACCTTCCCCTGGTCTCAAAGTGCAGCAGATGCTGAATACAAGAGAAACATGGGTGTCAGGACTCAGGCTTTAAAAGAAATATTCTCAGAAGCTTAATCTAGGGAAATAAGTTGGGTTATTGTGACAGAGAAACTGTTTGGTGAAAAGGAAGCAAAGCTAGCAATTAAGAAGCAAGGCTGCCTAGTGTATTGGTGATGGAGCCGCAGGAGGGAGGAGGAATAATTTATGGTGCTGCAGCTGTGTATGTGTGAACTAGAAATACTCCAAGAATTTGCATCTTTACCTGACTTTCGCAGGGAAGTTGTTCTACTGTTTACTAGTTCTGGAGGTGAAAACTTAAGTCTTTTTAATGGCGTATACAAACTTAGATGTGCTGCTTCAATGTGTTAAAGTGTCAGAAAATTTGTTTACATGCTCAGGCTGCTCTAATTAAATTTAAATTGCTTAAAAAGGATTTAATTAGAGTAGAGCAAGCCTTCTGCAGACATTTTAATATCTGTTTAAATTGGCTATATTGCTTTGGTTAGTACGTAAACTTATACTTAAGCTATGAACAGATTATGTCTTTTTAAGTTGTCATTTTCAGCTGAGATGTTACCTGGAAGTGTGTATCCTCTTGTTATATTGTAATTGCCAAGTAAAAAGTAGGTTAAGTAAAGATGTTGTTTCAGAAGCATTTTAAATACATTTCATGGTATTATCAGTTCCATAAGATTTACATGTGACTGGTCAGTCATTATATACTGGATTTTAAGAATTTCTCATGTGCTGGCATTGATATAATTAATGTTAAAATTGTTTCAATCCTGTACACAAAACTGGATTTACACAATGAACAAGTTCTTAGAGATCTTAACTCTTCATTAGACACAAGATATAAAACTCATTTTGCCAGAAGTGTTATCGGATCAAAGGGCTAAAAAAAAAGTGTATTCTTCCCTGTTCTTGTCAAGAATATGAGCAAGATTGACTGTCAAGAGTGTACCAAAGAGTTGGCAGTGGTTCTGAGTTGGAGACCATGTGACGGAAAGAAACAGCCTCAGAATTCCTAATTTTGGTTCTTTAATTATAGATAAAAAAGTTTTTGCTAGTGAAAAAGTATGGTTCGTGAAAAACAAAGAAAAGACTGTTAGCTCAGGTTTAAAAAAAAAAAAGTAGACTATTTATGATGAGAATGTCAGGGATGTTGCTAACACATCATATGCTATGCTATTTATTCCATGAGGAGTTCTAGAATACCATAAAAAGATCTTGCCCAGTGGCAAGGTGCATCTAGCTCTCTGAAAACCTCTGGAGATGTGGCACATTCATAGCAAAAAGAAAAAAGAATGCTAGTTTATTATGGAATATGCTAACTTATATAGGATCTGACAACTCAGGCTGGGATATTAATTTGTACTAGTTCATTGTCTATTTTGAACAAGTTGCGCTCTCCTTTCATGTAATAAAAGTCTAAAAAGTGCTTATTTTCCTCTTTGACTGGAAAATCATTTTAAGATTAGACCTGCTTCTTTTTTAAAGAATTCTTTGACATTCCAGATACACAGAGAATAATATATTGCAACCCAAACAATTAGTCCTGTCCTTGAAAGGATGATCAGTAGTCTCACATTCAACCTCAAATGGAATCAGATGCTTATCATTCATTTGCCATTCTTCTTAGTCATTTAACGCTATTTCATATTCTTGTAGGGGTTTTTTGTTGTTGTTTTCCCAGAACTATTTACTAAGATTTCGGACCACCTTAGAAAAATATTAACTATTTTAAAACTAATACAGTATTAGAAATTCAAAATTCTCATTGTGTACATCAATGAAGACTGTTGCGGTTCTGTAATCCTGTGCTCAGGTGCACAACTCTTCTCTCATTCTCTTTCACAATTAATGATTACTGTTAATCGCACAGAAAGCAAATAAAAATCCCCTAATACTCAGTGAGGTAAATATTGTGCAACATCACAACTTAATGTTAGTTTTGGAGCTACGTAGTGCCCTTAAGAAAAATCAGACAGTAGTCCTGCTACGTAAGGCTTAGAAAAATACAGATGTTATGTCAGAAGTTGGAAGGGCACACACCCCCTGGCAGACTCTCATATGAGGGCAATGCTGCATGCAGATGGGGAAGAGCAATGGTGCGCTTTCTTCTGGGCTCCTTGTCTTCCCCTGGCTTAGCTGGTATTGGAGCTACAGCTGTGCCTTTCTTCTGAATAAATCCGCTTAATCTTCTTAGTCCTCTGTGGCTGTCCAAGAATAATCTTGCTCTTTAGGTTTGACTTTTTTTGGTCAAATACACACGTATCCGTCGTTCATTAAAAATTAATGTCTACAGAAGCAATATAGTGTTTTAAACTTTACAAATGTGGAAATAAAGAAGAGTTGGAAATAAGTATTTGTTACAGTTGCAGAGATCTTAAAACTTCTTAATGTCTATTTTACCTTTTAATGAAGAATTACAGACTGGCTTGGGGTGAAACAAATGGAGTCCTACAAAGTTTTTATTGAGTTCTATAGAAATAATGCAAAACAGAACAAGATGCAAACTTTTGTTAGACTGTTACTTCCATGATTTCTTTTTTGTCCAATATTTAACCTAATGACTTTTATTGCATACGTTCATCATTCCCAAGTGCAAAGCCTGTGGCTATGATGGAAGAACTGACTTATTTTGTGACTCCTTATTCTCTCCCAGGGCGAGAAGTGTGTGTATCTCTGGAGAAAACAGGCTGCTGCTTACCAGCTGTCATTAAAACTGATACTCTATTTTAAGCTACAGTTCATAGCTGAAACTTACTTGCTCTCAGCATAACCATAGAATGAATATATACACATATATATGTTATTATGAACAAATATATGTAAAGTTAGTTTTGTGGTTTTTTTTCATCAAGCAAACTTAACTTGAAGTCTGCTTTGCCACTGAAATTGAAAAGAGGAGAATAGCAGTCCCTGTGAAGAGCAGCACGGTGAAGAATAAATAAAAATGGTTATGGCTCATTGATTCTCTTTTGAAGAGAGCAAAGGCATAATATATATTGGAAAATATAATGTATTGCAATATATTTCTCTCATATATTGGAGACAAAGCTTAGGTTGCCACGTGAGACCAGAAGAATCTAGACTTTCTCTTTTACTACCCAGCTAGGAATGCAATGTCTTTAATGTAGAGAGCAATATATACTTAATATTCTTCTCTCCTTTTTGTAATGCACGGTTTTCTGTATGAAACAGCTGGGATTCCCCCCACCCCCACCCAACCCCAATTCTTCCAACTTTCTTTTAGTAATTCTCAGGTATAACTATACTTTGGCCTTAGAACATCAGAAGTGTGTGGCTAGAGTCAGTGTCAAGAAAGTCATATAGGACTCTAGTTTAGTTTCAAGGCTGATGGGCAGTACTTACACAGATGAGTACAAGAACGATGTTTGTTCTTTTTGTAATACCATTTCAAACACTTGAATACTGTTCCCATATATCTTCCCCCCTTTTCTCTCCCTAAGCCCAGCCCTTCCTCACAGATCACAGTTTGTAAGCTTATTAATTTTCTCATCATGCTCTCAGCTTGGTCTTATTTTATGTGTGTCTTTGACTAAAACTTGTCAGAGTAAACCAGTGGAGGATTCTCCTGCAGCTCATCACAGTCAACAGAGTAGGGACAGTTTGTACAATGTACAGTTCAATATAGTTATCAGATCCTTCTCTGTAGTACTTCTGCTCAACCATTTATTTCACAATCTTTTTCTTCCTTAAATGTGTGATCTGCTTTTGGAGGATTTTTGTTGACAATCTGCATTTAAAGTATTAAGTATAAAACTGTCTTGTAGAAGATCTTCAGGTGAAACACTAAAGATGGGGAAGTAATAGATTTTAATAATATTTTTGTTTCTAAAACAAGACGCTATTAAACATTTCATTATATTCATATATATATTTGAATTTATATATATATATTTTTATATATATATATAAAAAAACCCTAAAAATAAAAACAGGTTAGAAAACTAAGATTCAACTTCACATCGCCAAAACTAAAATATTCTGAGAATAAAATAATCCCAAATAATAGCAGTAAATCCACCAAGTTAATAAGGTAATGGTTAGGTTTTATTTTCATTTATTTTGATAGTGATTCTCTTATATGTACTTGCAAGCAATTCAAGTAAGAATATGTGTCAACATACAAAGTAAAGGCATACTTTTATTTACAGGGTTTATTGTGCTTGTTTTCAGGGGATTATTTAGGTATTCTCAGTGACTGTACTGACTCATTTCACCGTATATGCCAAAACTCCTCTCTCTGTCAGTCACACACTTATATAAGCCCTCCTGTCTGGACTCAAGCAACTCTGCAGAACCCACCCTCTCTACTGAATCTACTGTTCAAACTTCTGTAAAATACGTCCTCTAGACACCTCAATGGAGTCTTTTTAAACATATAGTAAAAAATATAAGATTTTTTTACAGTCAGCTTTTTCTTATTTTAGCAGAGATGAGAATCTGTTATCTATATTACACTGCAGCATATAAAATGCATAGAGCGAATTCTGACTACCTGAATCAATGCCAGACTTATCCATCACAATAATCGCTTTTTTGTCTGTGCTGCAAGGAGCTAAGATATCCAGGCCCTATGGATAGGGGTCTGATCTGTCAGCTCACTATTCACCAGTCCCTCCTCTCCCCTCTGTTTCTGGCCATATAATCCCATCGCTTGTTCTGTCTTAGTTCTATTCCTTAGCTGTTCATGTGCTAAACCAATTCAGTTCAGTAACCTGCAGAAAACTACCTCGGCATAGAAAGTGATTCCCCTCCCCTCCCCACCTTGTGTTGATGGCTAAATA